>NC_140074.1:107696996-107996013 GCF_964194135.1 Talpa europaea | reverse complement strand
TATGATCAACCAGCAAAGGGTACAACTGACTCAAAACAAAACTGAAGGAAGGTTGTGTGACAAATGTCTGAAGGAGGGGTTCTTCAGGAGCATGAAGTGGTCCTTGGGGATTAATGGACGCCTGCTGACTCGGCCCTTCTTTCCTTTCTCTAAAAGAATGGGTTGTTGTGTGTTTATTCTCCCTTCTCATAATTCTGTTCTGAACAGAATTGATACTACAGGATGAATGGATACTAAATGATGAGACCTTTCAACTGTCTAGTTTCAGAACATGGATCATTGCTTTTTGTTGCTGTTGATGGCGGTGAATTCCTTTGGAAAACAGTAGCAGATTCTACCAACGAATGGGAAGACAGAAATTCAGACATCACCCAATCACTAAAGGATCTTATGGATGCTGTTGAGTTGTGATATAAAAGTTGGTAATGGTGGACTGGAAGTATTTCAGGGACTCTAGAGTTTTGAGATTTGGGAATCATGATTAAAGCAAAGGATAAAGAACATGCAGTCTGCCTAATAGCAGCTACTTTCTCTTATAAATTCCAAATTAATAGTTGATGTCACATCACATTGGTTAGTGACATCAGATCTTTTTAAGCACACAGTCACTGCTCCCCTCTGATGTTCATAATAAAAACAATAACATAAGCATGAAAGAGAAAAAAGATAATGGTGTCTGCATATGTATCAGGGAGAAAGGCAGGCATGTGTTCTCAAAATCCAGAGCAACTTGTGCAGACTCCCCTACGGGAGACTTACTCACATGTTGCTTTACTGGAACTATAATCACCAGACCAAGAGAGAGGTCAGATTAGCACCCTCCTACATCATGACTTCACAGTAACAATAGGTTAGGTGAAAAGATGGGATGACAATCAGAACAAACTTCCAAAGTGGGGTGATGAGGAAGGCCAAGAAAATGCCACTTGTTTTATTTGCAGAAACAACAAAGAGAAGGTTCCACGTATGATTCACAGACAGGAGACAATTATCCAGGAGCTCTAGTGAATTCAGCATGATGAGGAGATTTGTGAGTCAGAATAGGATGATGGAACAAAAAATGCATAAGGAGGAAGCAGGAAAGGCATTATCTCCTGCAACGTCCAGACAGCACAAATAGTAGCAGTTACAAGAAGTGGTTCCCGTACAGAAAGAAACCTCTGGGAGGTGGTTTGTAGATCCTCTGCCTCTGGTGGGCAAGCACACATTTCAGGACTTTGTAAAGGGAGGGAGGTTCACTTGTCTCTCCAAAGAGAAAACGACCCGGAATCTGCAGTACTGGGATCACTGTGGTCTTGTGTTTTTTGTTTTTAAACCTAACCTCATAATATTATTATCATCATAATAAAGTGAGAGATGAGGCTTATTACTAGACCATTTGGACCTTTCTCTTATCAACCCAGTTCAAAACGCTTGCACCTCCTACTAACAAATTCTCTGCGATCTGGGGTTGGGCTCAAATGCATCAACCCCGACACAATCTTCTTTGTAGTTTTAGCCTTTTCTGGAAAATTGACTCAGTCTGCCCACTACAGCCACTCTGCTTCCTGTCATAACACTTCTTTTCATGGGCATATGGAGGATCCATGCCTGTCTTCTTCTGTGTCACTTTACTGGCTGGGTGCTGGCCACACATTTGACACAGAGTTCATGCTCACTGTGTTTCCAAGAGCACAGTCGGCAGCAAAGCCAGGGTCTTTCTTTATTACCTTTCACCCACAGCACTTGCAAGAGTGCCTGAAATAAAGCAGTAATTCAAAAACAAGGATGCTGAAGGGTGGGGAGATCTGTCGATGAAAGCAATGAAAGGATTGACAGAAGTCCTCAACATGTATTTTTTTTTTTTAAGATTTATTTTTATTTTATACAAGAGCTAGGGTACAGGCCAGGGGCATGGGAGGGTGAGAGGATTCACCAGAGACAGAGTGGGGAGCAGAACAGGCAGACAACCAAAAACACTGCTGAGGGGAGCAGCAGGCGAGACAGGAGAGGTCTGCTGCACCATGTGGGTATCTCCCTGGCTGGCCGGGAATCGAACCCACGCTGCAGAGGCTGGGGACAGCTTCACAGTGCTATGCTCAACCCACTGCACCACCAGGGAGGCCCCCTCAACGTGTATTTTTTTTAAAGTACTAGATAGAAGTAAAATTAAGGAAGGAGGTGATACAAGAGGAAATAGGAGTAGTTGTAGTCATCATAGCCTTAAGTGACAAGCTGTGAGTGGAGGTGAAATCCCCTCGTCACACATAGAGATACGAGGCTCAAGAACATTATCAACATAGAGACTCATACTTTCCCTTATCTGGGATCCCACGGAGCTCCAAACTGCAAAAGAAGGTTTGAAGCAGGGTAGAAACCAAGATCTTGAGTAACGGAAGGATTTATGGTCAAGTTTAGCAAGTGAGAGATGAAATGATGGGGTAAGTACCTTATTAGTAATGATGAGGTCAGGACCAGGGCAAGATGGGTTAAGACAGACGAGCCCTGTCACACTCGCTCACTCTGCAGTCTGGATGGTTCAAGACACTTAAAACACAGCCTCAGTTTCCAAACCCTAAAAGGTCAGCAACCAAATCTAATTATTATAAGCTCTACAAAAGCAAATCGAAGTGTGATCAATTAGTATGAATTACTAAGGAGAGTTAAGAAACACATCCGTTGAAAACATAAAAAAAGAACCACATGTGTTCCCGCTTCTTGCGGGGAGCAGAATGTCTATTTCTAGACCAGGTAGGGCTCGATCACATGTCTTGTAGGATTGTTCCCACTTTTGAGCCCTCGTGGGTGGTGGTTATTATTTTTAATGTATTCCTACTTCAATAAGTCATAAATAAGCTTCCCTATTCAAATGACCACAATAAATGATGAGAAATAGCACACTGACCCATAAGCAGCCAAGACCCAGAAGGCAACACTTAAAACATAAACTGCCAACAGCAACCTGATCGGGTTTCATAAATCAGAGCAGGCAATGGCCCTAAAGAGTGGGAATGAGAGCTCCAGTAATTGCAGCCTTCTGTCTGGGAGCATACTGTAAAAATAGCCACGGTAAGCACTCCTCCTGACCAATCAATAGACTCCTATTAACCTCCTGGCCAATTACAGGATGATTGGCTAAGCAAACAAAGAATTATTGGCTGTTTAGTTGGGACTTTATTCAGGTCCCTCTCTTCCCCTGTTTCTCCTTCTGTCCCTCCTCTCCTCCCCACCCCCTTTCCTGTTAGGAGAAAAACATCTGCAAACACCTGATATTCATCTAAGTCTCTGCAGTTGTACAGTCTTGTTAAATTGTTACCACCTTTTCCACAAGCAGTTTTGGCAATTAACCTCATGGCCAGAGACTTCAAAGAAAACAACTGTTGAGTTTAACCTCTCCGAGCTACCATAGATTCTTTTATGATTTTTCCTGAAACACTTTCATCCAGAGAGGAAATATGCAGACTGATAAAATTAATGTTTATTTTAATATTTGGTTAATTTATTAAGAAGACAAACGCCTTAGACATTTGCCATAACATGCTGCACTCACTTCTCAAAGTCACCACAAAGTGAGGTTTTACTTTAATGTACGTTCCCAACACATGTGTGCTTCTCGGCTCTTCCACAAATCCTGCATTTGCTGCAACGCTAGGATTTGATACATTTGACCCGCTCTTGCCCCTGTTCACAAATCTCTCATATGCTTCTCAAAACTGTTTAAAAGTTCAGAATGAAAAATGCATGTAAAATTAATGCTAAGAACCAAAGTTGCCATTAAAAATCTATTTTCATTTTATATTTTTACTCTCATAGATACACTTTTTACATTAAAAGCAAGGCTAATCCCCATCTCTCAGGAGAATAAACTACTAGCAATAAAGATCAAAATATATGACTGAACAAGCAATACAATTCTTCTTGAGTAATCTTGTGGCCTAAGTGTTTCAATGCAATTTATGCGATGTAACCAGCTTTTTACAGCTGTATATAATAATAATAATGGGCTGATCTGACCAGCTGAAGGCAGGTTTGTGGAGGTGTGTTAACTCCTTCAGGCCACAAAGTTCACTTAGAATTTTAACAAAAGTGATTAAATATTTAGTAGATCCTGAGAACTACTGATTTCTCCTCTCTCTCTGGCAAGGTCAGGCTCTGTAAAAGTGCCACTAATACTTTTGCCACCCTTTGTGAAATTTGAAGAACTCTACAAGTGATGTAAATAAAGTATTTGCGTAGCTCTTCTAGAAGAACCATGAGGTTGAAACAACAAATCTGTAGCAAAGGCAATGGAGCTTTCCTTTGATAGTCCCAATCACCCCTGCCTTCTTGTTACAATTAATTCCCCCACAAACGTCATCAATAACTGTTCTCTGGAAGATCACACTGACAGCATAACACGACACGGTGTGACACTGTTGCTGACCACACGTTCTAACCAGAGTACTTGTCTGCCAAAACCATCCCCAGCACTGTTCCCGGGAGGCCGAGGGAGAGAGAAGTGAACACCAAGTTTCTGGAGTGAGAAGACCTGGGGGTAGATTTCCATTTTTGCTACTTAAATAGGCTGTGTGGAAAGTGGGCAAATACCAATAATTATGCCTATCTTATAAGGATGTTGTGAGGACAGAACGGGGTTGAATGCATAAAGTATGAGTCACAAACTTTCACTTGGCGTGTTTTAAAAATCAGGAAATATCCATAAAAATGTGAATTTCCCGTCTCTCTTGACTAAATGGAAGATCTGGCAATGCCAAGTTCACATTTCTGCAGTGGCAACATGGAATGAAGTAGTGGCTGCAACATTAAATGGAAGCAATTTGCTACTGCCCCATTCATTAAACCTGGCCGTCAGAGCATCTAAGTTCTTGAACCCTCCAGAAATAGTTTAAAACAGTTTGGAAACCTGGCACAAAATGCTTGGTACATAGTTAGTACTCGATAAAAGGTGGGTATTGTGAGAACGACTACACCAACTAAAATAAGTGGACTCCAAAAATGAGGGTTTCATACATATGATCTAAACACCTTAGGTGGCAAACAATATATTGAAGCTGGGGAAAGAATGAAAATAAGTATGCACGCGCGAGTGTGTGTGTGTGTATTGGTGTATGTGTGTGTTTAGATGATTTAGAAAACCAAACATGTTAGTATATTCTTCGCTATACCTTCCAAATAAAACTACTGAACTAAATGATCTAAAATTAATATTGCACTGTAAAATGTAAAACATTTTTACTGTAAAACGCAAAAACATTTCTTCTAGACGTCAGCACATATAATCTGGTATTAGTCTGTATCTCCAACACTTTGTAAGCACAAGTGTGTATTCCTACAGCATTTCTGAAAGTATAAAATTATCTCCAACTCAGAAAGTGAGGGAAATGGTCAGCATGAAACAAGGAAGCAGTGGAGTTATACTGAATAAGAATATTTGTTGAGAAGTATTAGTCTAAGAGATCTAATTTAAGAAACACCTGTAATTAGCAATGATGTCTATCACTTTATGTGTATGAGTGTTTGAATTATTGTTTTAAGTACCACCTTGAGTAACAAACTTCATTCACAGATAATTCAAAAGATCAACTTAAAGTCAGCATGATCATACAGTTTGAATTAGTGGAATCTAAAAGACTGTCTTGATTGTGCTATCGCACATAATCACATCCTTTTACTACGACTGGGACGATTACAAGGACAGACACTGAAGAACACACTCTGTGGAGGAGCATACCCCTCCAGCTCAGCGGTCTATCATTTTCACTTTAGTGATAGTTCCATTTTCAGTCATGAAAACAACCTAGAGATTTGATTAGGTCATATTAGACATCTGGACAGAGGCTGTGTAGCTATACTCCTAAGAGATCTGTCATTTAAAACAATCTGTGTTCAAATGCAACGTTCAGAGTGACCCCAACGGATACACAAGTCCATACGTGACCTCGAAAGCAGAGCAATAAGGTGCCATCTGGGCACAGAGGGATGAGTCCTCTACAGAGGAGCTGAGGGTCCGCAAGGAAAAGAGCAGAATGTGTTGCTACCACGAAGAAGATAAAAAGCAGCTGCAGATTCCAGGAGTATCTTAGAAGCTGCTGCCAGGAAAGGTTTGGTGGTTTTTGCAAACAAGTTGACTTGGGCTGAAATTGTGAGGGAAGAAAAAAATGAAATATGTCATGTACATGAAGTTCAAATCAAACCTAAAACTTCCTCTGTCCACTCTTGTTAAGAGGAGTATCATATTAAACAGAGCTCTCCAGAGAGAAAAGCCATTTCTGGTCGTTCTCATGGCAATATTTAGCTTTCTTATTTTGATTTAATTTTTATATTCTTTGTCAACTTAAGTAAAGGGAGGAGGGATATTTCTGCTGAGCATTTAAGAGCAACTTTTAAAAGTCACAGTAAATGACACCCAGGGTTTGGTGCTGTGCTGTACAGTTCAATGAACTCCCGCACAGATCAGCAAGATGGTTGCAAATGCCTCTCTCCGTCTGTTTTTCATCTCCCAAGTCTGTGTACTCAGTAGAGTGTGAAGAGAGCCTCTCTTCTCTTCAGAACATTCTCCCAATGGTCCTGCTCCAACCCCCACTCCCGCTCCATAGCCCCTGCAGCAGAGAACAGGAACTAGAGCAAATGCTTTTGTGAATTAAGAGATCTTGTGAGCGTAAATTTGGTCAGGCTGCTCCGTGCTGCAGGCCAGGCCCCGCGGCTGCCCCAGGATGTGAACTGTCAGTTTGCATAGCTGGTGATGAGTTGCAGAGCCATCAGCAAAGGTGAAGACGGCAGAAACAAGAAAGATTCAAGACTGGTGGAAATCATTTCACAAGGAAAATTTCAGCCATCAGTGGGAGGAAGCTTTGAAAAATGCTGCCATTTCCGAGTCAGAATGAAGGAAAAATTAAATTACTGCCGGTGAGGCGAGCCAAAGTTGCATCTCCCTCCAGGGAGAGTTTTGATAATGGTAAACATTTGACAGCTGGCCTGGAGTTGTTATCTTGTTCTAACAGTTGTTATGGTCTAAATGAATATTTCTGATAAGGAAACAGAAAGAAAATTTTAAACACTTTTATATTTTTATATTTTAAAGCTACGGTGGTGAGCCCAACAGGTTTAGAGTGATTTGTCACTGACGACCTCATCCAAAGGCTGTAATGGTACTGGTCTGGGATTCTGACCAGTGATCATTATTTCAATTCATCTATATAAAGTCATTCTTTGATGTAAATCCACATTTCAAGAAATTATCTTTCCCCTTCAGCTTCCTCTGCAGCTCGAAAATAATTCCTAGAGTAGAAAAGGCAAAAAGACCTTTACCTCAAAAACAAGCAGGGAAATGCTGTGTTGTTAAATAACTTGTATTTTAGCTACTGAGGACCAACAACTAGAAAATAATCTTAAGTGGATGCTACTGTTTTATTTAGGAAATGTAAGTAATAAAGAAACAAGCATTTTTAACTTAGAACTACCCACTGAGCAGTGACAGAAGATACAAAGTGCCACATCCACATATTTCATTATGAAAATTGCTCAATTCCTATATATAGCATAAGAAAACAAGTCTGAGTTATTGTCTGAAAAGGGCCAGGTCTTCAGAGGCACTGGATGTATCACGGTATCTAGACATACACATGGAAAGCTCACAAGAGATGGGAGGGTATCCAGCTGCCTTATATGGATTTGCTGATAGTTGTGTCTTCAGAGAAAGAACTGAAGTCCTGAGAATACTCTAACTCTCTCAGTCTACTGAAAAAAGAATATCGCCAGTCCTAAATTTATGCAGTCTCTGACATTCTAGAGACGGGAATTTACCAGTGGCCAAAAAATAGACACCACGATAAAAGGCAAAGAGCAGAAGGGAATCAGAAATTGGAGCTTGACTTGCCTAAAATATAATTGGCAGAAAGCTATGGGAATCTAGGATTTAAAATTCAGAAACAAATGCATCGAGCATCTACTCAGTGCTATGAATTGACCATTTATCCTCACGCACTTCAGAGGTAAATGGCTAACAAGCTCAAGCCAACTAATTTGTAGGCATCCTCTCTTCTCTGTGACTTGTATACTCTAGAATGCATTTGCAAGTTTTCTACTGTGACCAAAGGAAAACCTCACCTAAGCTCGTCCCCTAGTTCTCTTCAAAAAACACAATCAGAAAATCTACCTTTATTCTCCTATTTGTGGGACGTAAGAGATTCATTATTTCTTTCCCCAGAGACCCTGTCCTGCCTTAATATGAAAGTATATAAATCGATATTAAAGCATGGTATTTTGAGAATGTTTCAAAGTAAGGTCAAACTGGTGTTAAAAACCCTACTAGTGAAGGCTAAAATAACAGTCTGGCTGAACAGTCTTAAGTGCAGCTGACTCCAATTACTAAGTACATCCTAGCGATTTTTTTACTAACAAGAACAATGCAAGCAAGTCTTTGAGTTCAAAAATAATGTCAAAGAGAAGTTACTCATAAGAGAAATTAGATAAATTATCTCAATACTGCAGCCATAGAGGTATCTGACAGTTCACCTTCAGAACTGAGAAGTTGAGTTCCTTAAGAACTAATCAGAAAAAAGAGATAAAGGAAATTCCAACAGGAAACAAAAGCTAGAAGAAAATATTTCTTGGGACTCAAACATCCAAGAAAATTTTGGGTGGAAAAAGATATGCACAGCCTAACCATTACAAAATCATGAAAACAGTGCTTTCAAATGAATGAATTTTAACAACCATTTTATAATGGAGAATTTTGTGCACTAAAACAGGCAGAAAAACACAGTAAAACCCAAGCCTTCATCACATAACTCAACAACCATCAAACCATGGCCAATGCTGTCCAGTCCACATCCACATCAACTTCCCTCTCTGTATTAGTTTGAAGCAAATCCCAGATGTCATCAAATCAGACGCAGCACATGAAAAAGCAGAGATCCTCCAAGTACTTTATTTCTGTGACTGCCCCTTTCTGCCTTCACCTCTATCACAAATCAATTTTTTTCTGATGAAAAACTCCTGCCAACCATCCTCCCCCCGTGTTATTACTAATTTTATTGCCACTAAGGACACTATATGCCCTTAATTCAATAGAGAACACTTCTTAAATACAGAGAGTTTTTGTTTTCCATGAGGGCTGAAGCCCTCCATATACCCTTTCCAATCTTAAAATTCTGACTGCTCTATGGAAATGGAGTAGGGGTCAGGTCACATTATTTGGTACAGTGAAAGTCATACTGCTTAAAGCACATCAGCTTCAATCAGATCTGCCAGTTTATGTTTGGCTCTGCCAGTTACTAACTTTGTGTCTTTGCACAAGTTACTTAACCTCTCTGAGTCACTATCACCTCACTTCTAAAATAGGAATACTAATATTTCACAGAACTATTAAGAAGATTGAATGAGATCAAGTAGGTAAAGTGGTTAGCCATGAACCTTAATAATAAATGCTAACTCATTTTAAAAAATGAAGCAAGACAGTCTTCCAGGTGGTGAACATCAACAGTGAGAAGGGGTGAGCACATAGGGAAGTGGAAGGAGTAAAAGAAGCTATGGGTAATAATATTCAACAAACATCTTTTAAGAACTTAAGTACCTTGGTATAATCATTCAGTGGCAACATGGAGACTGGACCTACTTGGGAATGCTGAGCCTTAAAACACCAGTGTCCTACACACAAATGTCAAGCGTTGGAGCAAATAATATTTATTTATATCCTGGTCTAAAAACTGAGGGGTGGAAGGAGATGAAGCCTCACTACCTTGTCTAAATGAACCAGCCCGGTCCCTCTGTACAGGTGAAGCAAAGAAAAATTAAGCAAAGAAAGACACAGTACTGATAATGAAAAGCTGCAGTGGCAGTGATGGGTCTCGAACTTGGCTTCATGCCTACACCATTTCAGTATCATACTTTAGAAAAAAAAATCTCTCAAATGAACAAAGGGCATAAGGAGGCATGCTTTTTGCTTACTTAACATTTATCATGACACTTGCAGATTAGGGCAAAATGTATCTTAAATCATTCACCATCAAACCACTACATTACAATCTATCATGCGCCCAATGTCATAGTCATTTCATAAGGAAGAGAACAAACATGAATGTTTCTTGTGAGAATGATCTATTTATTAATTAAAAAACATAAACTAGAAACTTTTCATTGACTTCATATTAAGTGTCCATTTCTCATTTTTGGCATTGCAAAATTATATAGAGGTTATACTAAGATGGCCAGATGCCAGAGCACTTTTTCTCCAGGAAAAAAAAAAAAGGAAAAGATTAGGAACTTTTTTGTAACTTTACAAAATCAGGCCTGAGTTCGTGTAACTACAGGGTAAATGTTTGCTTCTGAGAACCACCCAACAGGGTGTGTTTTCTTAGTCTTTTCCACATCTATTCTACTCTGATGCTAGAATAATCTTCAACACTCACAATTTACCCACCTCAGAAACATCTCACTCTTTTTCCCTATTCACCACCTCCACCAGCACTATCCATGTAATCTGGTCCAAATAGCCCCAGTTACTCGGATCTTCCACAACTTGCCTTCACATATCCTTTCCTATATTTTCAAAGCAGACTCCAGTTGGTCCCCAAATTAGTCTGGTATGTGTTTATGTTGATGGCTTTGTTTTCTTGCCAACCTGAATCAGTGTCCTCAATCTTCACCCATCAAAATCTACCCCTTCCTCAAATTGTCAGCACAACTGACATTTTTTTCCAGAAAATTTTCTCTGGTCACCCACCCCAGTTAGAAGTAATCTTTCCCTCCTTTGGATTTGATCGACTTTGTGCTGTGGTCACAAGAGTGTTACTTCATCACTTGAATTTGGAGTTTATGGGGATCAGGGAGGCTTTTTCACTTTTTGCATGCACACACACACACACACACACACAGAGCCTTGTATGCAGACTAGTGACTTTTAATCACACTGAACTGTGTTGTGTATTAAAAATCTAAGGAAACAATCAATAATAGCAGTTACATTTTTTTCTGATAAGCAGTTCTCACAAGAAATCCTTTAAAAGGAATTGCTTAATTAGTTGACCAACTCTTGGACAGTTTGGTTCCGGCTGAGCCTACCTGATATAAGCACAGAATGCAAATGGAACAGCCAATTCTCTCTCGAGAGAGTAAGAAACTGAAGAAGAAAGACAAATGAGTAAAAGGAAACACTAAAACCACAGCTTTGGAAACTGTGTTTGTGAACCTCTTTTGGCTAGATCACAGACATCTTAAACCTCCTCACACTTCCTTAAAAGGAACTAGTCAGGAAATAGGGGAGGGAAAAATATCTTTCTCAAATTATTTTTTAAAGTCTTCCAACTTCTTAGACTAGTTCATCTGTAACCCTAAGGAAATAATGTATTATCTTTCAGAATGCATCTATCACTAGTTGGCCATTTGGCTAAGATCAAGAAATGACTACACAGCCATATTTCAAAACTTCAATGAACTAGAAATAATACAAGCTAAGAGCTGGGGTAAAATATATGAATAAAAAATTAAGAATACTCTTCAAAATTCAGTAATAATAGAACTCATCTTTGTCTCCATTATAAATCAGTTTTCCCCCTAGATCTAACAGGCTTAATGAACAGACACACAGGCAAAGTCATAAAATGGGCTTCAATCGAACTTGCCAAAAAATACAGCTAATTTAGGATGGCGCTTGAAATATTTTCTCCCTTTCAAGAATGTATTGCCAATGAAAATATTACAACTTGATGTTATTTTGATTCTCATATTTATAATTAAAATATAATGGGTATGAAAATACAGCAAAATATTGCATTTTCTGAAAATTCTCAGCAATATACCCAAAGAAGAAAACTTTTGTTAGTTTACTACTGAATTCCTAAATGTAGTTGTCATTTGAACCAAGAGCCAAAAACAAATATCCTAGTTAAAAAAAAAAAAATTCTAGTATTTCAAGAAAGCAAAAGCCTCTTACTCCAACAATACTTAAAAAAAATTATATTTATTTAGGTTGCATTGATTTACAACCCTGTATTTGCTTGAAGAGTATCAGTTGTATTCCATAAAGATACTTGCTGTGGTTAAGCTTAGGTTTTCAAAGCTAAATCTTCTAAATATGTTTTATTCAATAGCATAGGTACTAACCACATGACACTATCATTGCAGAAAATTCTCCTGGACAGTAGAACTGATAATGCCACCATCAATTTTCATTTATTATAGACTGAAAATTAATTTTTATGATGTTTGAGTTAAATTCCCCAGCACCTTAGCATCTAAAGACATGTAGACTAAAATAAAAAAATGATAAAGTGAAACTATAATAAAACAAAAAATTCATCATTATCCATACAGCATGTGGGCTGTTCTACAGTTAGGATGCAGAGAAGTTAGCACATTGAACAAAAATAATGCCCCCTTTACTTAGAAAAGGCTCACATATGCTATGTACATGGATTGCCTTTAGTAGTACATGTATCTCCCCTAACCAAGGAGTTAGGATTTTTGCAGCTACCATCTGATTTGTGAAAGCATCATGGTCAAGTGATACAAACATAGACTCTGATACCACACACGAGATGAGAAGTCCTCTGCCCCTCCAAACACACTCACTACTTATGTGACTTTTGAGCAAGTCACTGAATCATTCTGTGTCTGCATTCCCCACCTCCACCCCCCACCATTCAAAGTGAATACCAGGCCAACTTTCCACGCTTGAAGTTAGTATTAAAAAAGAGGGAAGGGGCCATGATGGACTATGGTGGAGGAATGTGGGTTCCCTGGTAGTGGGTATGGGGTGGTAACATACATCTGAAGGGGTGGGATGCTATACCTCTGAATCATATGTAGTGTTGTAAACCAAGTTACCACAGTGAAAAAAAAAAGGAATATGAGAGAATGTACATTTGGCAACAACTGGCACAATATATGACACAATCAGTTGTGCTGGCAACCGCACTGGAGACGAACAAAAAACACTGTAATGATGTCAGTAACAATTGCTAATGGTAAGCCAAATCTGTTTATCAAAAAGCAGCTTTATGGAGATATAATTAGCATGCCATGCTCATCATCCATTTGAAGTTTAAAATCCAATGCAAAGTAAGTCTTTTAATAGATGTCAACATTTACTCAGTCCTCACTATGGCCTGGTGACGGTACAAAGTTTTAAGGCAATGGTTCCAAAATGAGGGCAGTCTTGGTCACCACAGGGAAACTGGCAATGTTTATAGACATATTTGATTGCCATTACAGAATCAGAGGGAGGATGGTGATATTTGATGGAGAGAAGTTGGGATATCTGTAAAGCACCTTACAATGCACAGGACCCTCATGAGGTAATTCTCCCTTCCAAAATGCCAACTGTGCTTAGCTGAGAAGTCATGTTCTAGGCTTTCAAAACTGAACACGAGACAGTATCAGTGTTCAGAAGCTTCCTATATGATGAAGGAATAGGAGGTGAAAACATAACACAAAATGTTAGGGTTACACTTAAAAAGAAGGGATATTTAAAACAAAACACTGGAAGACACGTGGAAAATTTTTAGGAGTGCCCAGGAGATTAGGAATGATTCCAACTGAGAGAAGTAACCTGGGAAAATACTGAGCTGTGTAGAAAGCATAGAGGACACTAAGAACATCCTAGCAGTTCAGAATGGTTAGAGCTCAGTCTGCTTATCAGCAAGAGAGTAGTGAATTGAAGTGGAAGAGGACATGGCAGCCAGACCATGAAGGTTTGGTATGCCATGCGAGGAAAGAGTTTGGATTTGATCTTATAATCAGTGGTTGCAAACATTTTCTGTAATGACCCAGATAGGAAGTATCTTAAGGCCATATGGTCTCTATTACAACTGTTAAACTCTGCTATCATGGCAAGAAAGCAGGCATAGACAATACATCACCGAGTGAACGTGGCTGTATTCTATTAACATTTTATTTGGGGGCACTAAAATTTGAATTTCACATGATTTTCAGGATTAATGAAATCATCTTCATTTGTTTTTTTCCTCCTACAATTTAAAAGTATGAAAATAATTCTTTAACCATGGGTGTACAGGAAAAGGCAATAGCTTGCTAAGCCCTGAATTAGGGAACACAGGACATCAAGGTGCCAAGTTAACTGATCAGATAAAAAATGGAGCAGGGCATTTAACTCTGGTGTCTGAGGTAGTGAATATCTCCTAGCTATTCACTGGTAAAGAAACAAATGAATTATGCCTATAGTTTCTCATAATTTTGCTTGTAATACTTACAATGAGATAATATACCATGAATATAAAGCTCATTTCAGGCTGCTGTGGTGAAATGACATTTACCTAATACAGATAGAAATTTTCTTGATAATTAGTGGGCATTTGACACTGATATAATCTGATTAGTGCAACAAAGTCATCCTTAAATTAGCTCCCTAGTACTAATGGAATATGCCCTTGAATTAACAGAATTAGGGCTAAGTGACAAGTACCCACCATTATGAAACCAACTCTGTAATAATAATCATTTCTTATAACGAAATATTACTGAATACCTCACAAAGCCCTTAGGAGAATGAAGAAACAGAGTTCTGACACAAGGATAGATGTGCTTTCTCCATGTCAGAAAGTCCTGACTTTATCTCAAGTAAGACTTCAAGATACTGGAAAACTCATACTTTAACTTGGAATTATTTTCAAGAAAGAAGTCTGACAATATAAATAGAAATTGTGGGGAAAAAGACATCACTTTTATTAAGTTCTTAAGATGCCTTATTTAAAAAAAAAAAACTAAGATTGGGCTTCCCCTCTGCAGTGCCAGTTCATCCCCAGCCACCGGCGAGGGTCTCACAAAAAACAAACAAACAAACAAACAAAAAAACCCCTAAGATTAAGGTATTGAGGTACTACTCTGGAGAAACATTTCTTCAAAAACTTTGTTGCATCAAAATTCCAATTTTTTATGGTAAGTGCTAATGCCATTTGAAATCTAAGCAAATGCCTTTCACTTCTTTGATGAGATTTACTTCTTATGAATTATTGCATTCTTTGTTAAGGACAATAAGCCTATGTCAAAAGGGTTGTTTTGAGGATTAATTGAGCTGTTTGTAACTTAATTAGGTAGCGTCTGCTATACAGTATGTGCTTAATTGATATTAGATTTTCATTAATTTGAATTGTCACTACAACCATAACTTCAGTTCCTCTCTAAATATCTTACAGTGTCAGAGTTTACAAACTTTATAACACTTTTCTAGAATTCTAGAACCCAAAGAATTTAGAAATTGCACATTATAAATGAATTAACTGGTCACAGGGAGATAGTATAGGTTGGTATAAAGAACAAGGGCTCTCAACCAGCCCATCAACTAGGTTAATTCCTCAAATTCCCAATTTATGAAATGGGGATTAAATGAAATAATGTTCATAAAGTACTGAACACAGTGACTACCATACTTTTATTTTCATAACCAGTCTACAGTCATAGTTATCAGTGATCTTAACCTTACTGTGAAATTATACATCTTCCATTCATCTTTTAGAGAAATGTATGTAAAATGCTCTTGTATTTATTTGGATTTTGATTGCTATCAAACCATACTGGCCAGCTAAATTGACCACACTGGACTGAAGCAGACTATTTACAATAATTTTCAGGGCAGGCAAATTCTACCTTTCCTTTCTGTATGTGATTCCTTCCTTAGGATATCCTTCAATTTCAAATCACTTTGTACTCTTTTAATGCTGCAACCTTGCCAACTCTGCTCCATGGATCCTGGGGGTACATATGTGAAAATCATGTGCAAAATATGTCTGTGAAATATTTGTTAAAGATTACACAATAAGGAACAAAAGATGCTGTTCTAGAGATTGCAGCCAGTTGTGGGCCAGTGAGCATCACAAAAAGCACCCTTCCAATTCATTTGCTTCAAAAGCCTAAGGAAATAACCTATTTCCTTTTCCCTCTTTTCTATCTGGTTTCTCTGATGTGTTCCCAGATACTCAAAGAAAGATTCAGATATCCATGAAATCTTAATATGCCAGTTTGAAGCCAGGAAAAATAAAGAACAGTATGCCAGTATTTAAGACCAGGAAGAATCCATCAGTACTTGAGGGGGGATTTGGTTTAGTCTTGGAAATCACTAAAAGAGTCTTTCTTTCCCAGTAAACAGGGAAATAATGTCAAACGGCTTAAATGTACATGGAATTCTCCCATCTTGGAGCACACTCCTAAAGTCATACTACAAACCTGGCAATTAGTCCAGCCGCCTAAACCTTCATCTGTTGCCAGATAAGATTTACTAGTTTTGAGTCTTTCCTACACACCTTGGACTTGACGTTATATAGCCTAGACTCAAACCTTGACATTGTCATAGTTGGAGAAGATTTGGCGGGACCAAAGCTCATGGGAAACTTAAGTGCAGAAAGTTTTACCTAAATCTTCTCTTAATGTGTGCTCCGTAATCTTTTAAGTGATCTTTAATCTCACATGTTTCTCAAAATGGGCTAATTCCAAATACTCCCTTATATCTGAAAAACATTAAGTTGATAATTTTTGTTGTTGCTTCTCTTGTTTGCATGGTTTACCTTAAATTAAGCAGGTACAATTCCAAAAAAGCCATAAGGATAATATTAAAGGCTACTCTCACACTAATGATTCTTTTTTTTATTTTTTTTGGTGGGACCTTCACCGGTGGCCGGGGAACGAACCAGCGCTGCAGAGGCTGCGGGCAGCCTCGCAGCCCAGCGCTCAACTGCTGCACCACCAGGGGAGGCCCGCACACTAATGATTCTTTTTATCAGATTTGTTGATCTGATTGGATTAGGTCTAATTTTTTCCTTTCATGTTGGATATTTGACAAGGTTCTCTCTGTACATTGAGACATTCGCCACTTGACTGGATCAGAAACCACTACCCACCTCTGAAAATCAAACCATTCAGTCGGTAAGGGAAACTGGGTGGTGGTATTTTATGAACTTTGCTTGCCTGCTTGGATATTTGCCTTAGGTCCATTGACAAGGGCAGAGAGTAGGTTCATTCTTCCATTTCTTGTCTTGTCTTCTTTCACCTTGCCTCCTCAGTACTGAACAAAGGATGTAGTACTAACTAGGTAGATATTCAGGGGTTTTCTCTTGCTCTCCTGAATATTTCATGGCTTCCATGGTTTCTTTAAATCTCTCTCCCTCCTTAAGTGTCCTGAATAATTTTGGGTAATGTTACTTTGACCATTTAAAATAGTTGAGACCATTAAAGGTTGTGTAAAAGTCTGTCACAGACAATACAGGTCCTTAACATTAATTCCAGTGGTAAGTAATCGTTTGAAAGAAAACAGAATTTTGGTTAGGTTTGACCAGGTAGTGGATTTTAGCTCTTATGGCCACAGATGGTAGGGCTACCATCTCTGGGTGGATGCCCCAAATTCCCATGTCAAGCAATGACACTTATTTGCAAAGTTCCCACCTAGATGCAAGTAATTTTGAAATGGGGTTTTTAGCGAAAGACATAGCATTAGATAAGAAATTTCTGACCCAGTTGGGATTAAAATTATCTAATGAATGGGATTTCATCTTTTCTACTAGCATTCTAACACATTAAAAAAAATGGAAGGTGATTATAGGCATCTAACATTAAATTTAGTAAAAATCACTAGGAAAAAACCTAGAAGTGTGATTTAATGATCTGAGAAATTAGGCAAAAGTGTCAAATCTGAAGAATTTAAAAATGGTTATAGGTCAAAGCATTAAAAACTTCTTTGGGGGATGGAGTGGCTAGAAGGGTAACCTGGTGAGGAATCTGCCAGGGGTTAATTGCAACCCTGCATGAAAAGCAGTTAACAAGTGAGAATTAGAACACCCAGGAGGAAAAGAAAAATGTTTCCAGTGCCATGAGAAATAAACAACAAAGGAGAAATATTTCCTTTGGCTACCACTACCTCCTTTTCAAAAGCTCAGAAGAGCTATGGGGAATGCCAAGGACTGGTTTTCTCTCAACTCCCTCTGAAACATTTGTCTTCATTACCACTCTTTTTAATCAGGGCTCCTTCATGAGTGTTTCTGCTCAGCCCCTAAGGGGCAGCTCTGGTCTGCGATAAATCAGTATCCACACCGCAAGTCACTAATCAGCACTCCCAGGGAAAGAAAAACAGAGAAGTGGAGACCACTATGCTGAAAAGGCCTGGGGGCTCACACGCCTCAAGGAAAAAAGGCCTTTATGTAGAAATAATAAGTTAGTGAAGGTGGAATAGGACGCCAATGTTTGGGATTTGTTTAAAAATCTCAAACGCAAATTGTTCCCTCTTAATCATAGGAATTTGGAATATACTTTCACTTTAACAATATAAGATAAATCATTAGTTTGTTTAATGCATTATAATTTGGGGCCCCCAGCTACTGATTTTGGTAACTAAGTGAAAACACAGTAAGTCCAAGGCCAAGGAACAGGAGGTAAATTAAAAAAATAAAAATAAACAAAGTCAGAAGCTCTCCTTCGTATCACTTGTTTCATTAATACCATAAGGGAATAAAAAAAAAAAAACCCACAAGTGAGAATTCTCTAATGTCTATAACATCACTTTGCTTAAATGGAATTAGAATCCTAAAATGATGAACACACTGAAAGTTTTTGTTCACAAGAAAGGACCTCAGAAATTATCTATGAAAAAGATTTAAATGGCCTTGTTAAAGGTCAGCAAAACTGTTTAGTAGCAGAGTTTACTCTAGAAACTAGGGCTTTATCAGGCAATCCCAACTGCGCCCACCAGAATGCTAATCACCTCAAAACCCCACCCCACAGCCCAGCATCCCCAATTCACATCCCTCCTCCTGTCTCCTGGAAAGATACATGCTGGTCTGGGGACAAGTCCACAGTGAGATTATGAATGTGGAGATGTTCTGGATTCTACTAAATGCTCTATGGATGGGAGCTTATCCTGATTAAAAACCTGATACATGTCAAAAAAAAAAAAAAGGGAAAGAAACTAGGCCTTTAAACATATACAACAACAAAGCCATATGAGTCAAATACAAACACCATTTACAGGAACAGAGGGGGCAACATTAAGAGAAGAGTGGACTATTCATCAGGAAACATGGACTCCACACCTACGTCCACCATGTACTGGGTTGTCTTGGTTAAATTACCAAAGTCTGAGTCCCAATTTCATCCATTGTAAAGTGGGTTTACACCTTCCCTGTATATATTATAAGGCTGATGTAATTACTCATAAATTTAGTCATATTGAAGTTACTATAAACAACTTTTCTAATTGCTTAGAAAACATGAAAAACAGAGAAAATTAACTTTTTCACGGAAGGTAGATCCAGATTATGGCAACCATATCTAGGATTCTTGGATATATCCTTCAATATAAAATTACCCCTGAGATATAAAAACAGCAGGGCATCAAATTAGCAAGCTCAAAGTTGACTCCATGGTACCCAAAATTTATGCCAACTATTCTGATAAAGAACCTAAAACCTACTTTATATCTATCTGCCTATGACAGCATGGCCCTGAACCCAGAAAAAAAACGGGGGGGAATTTAGTCCATTATATAATGCTATATGGCAACGAAGGCAACACACCTGCCTAGAAGCCACTCCTGCTATGGTCCTTTTGACATTGATGGTATGATAATGTCATTTCACTCCAGACCTGAAGCCCCCTCTGACACAGACACATCTAGCCAAGACTAGATTTCTTCCAGTTCAGTATTATTAAATTATACCTGAGGAATTAGGATCCATCAAAGTGATGAACACTTTCAGAATCTAACCACACAAAACCTCCTGCTTTTCCCATTTCAACCAGAACCCTTGTCTGTCACTGACTTTGGAAAGAAAACTCTCCTAAGACCTCCAAAGAAATACTGACTTTATGATCCACACTCTCAACTGATTCAAATCCAACTGAACTAAAAAGATTTGCATGTTGATTAGAAGGTAGGTGCTTATAGAGGAGATATACAAGAAGCGTGGTTACCATCTTTGAATCTCCATTCAAAATATTTAGACTTTTGGTTGTAAAATGGGGTACAACTAAGGGATCCTGTAAACAGTAACACAATTGATAAAAGCAGTGTATGGGGAAGAAGATTCTTTCAGAGTCATACAAGAGAAACAGGGAGAAGAGACAGGGGCAGAGAGACTGACATTTGTAGGACCAATTTGGACACTGCTGCAGTGCTCCAGGCAAGAGGTAATTAAGAATCAGTTTTGTCATTATTCTGATGAATGGGGTTACTTGGGGTTGTATTGATTATTCTTTTGGATATATGAGAATTCATGATAATGAGGAAATTTTACAGATTACTTTCTCATAATTAATTATGAAGACATTTTATTTGTTGACTTCTAAGGAGCCCTGAGAATTAGGATTGAAATAACTCTACAATTAAGTATAATTAAGCATTTGAAAGACCTTTAGATAAAAAAAAATTACAATAAATTTATGATTATTCATATAAACATAGCAACTTTGAATGTGGGTCTTCCCATTAACAAATATATGATTAGAACAAGCGAACAGATGCTATTAAAGCATCACCCATATGCACTGTCTTGGACCTGCCAGCTGTCTGAAGTACAGGGTAGGTGAAGACCCCATGGAATACAACATTGCTTAACAAATAATAACAAAACAAGAATCACTCTGGATCTTGTCAAAGCACTGGGAGATCTGTGCAATACAGACTGGATTTTATTTTTCTTTAAAATTTTATGATTAAGTCATGTATATGTTAATGATCTGCTGTAAGCAATGAGTAAGTTGCTTCATAAAAACAAAAAATGGCTTCTGTAAGCCTGAAAGAGTGGCTCACAAAAAAGAAATGAATCATATATTGCAGCTTATCAAATACTGGCACAGGAGAACTCAGAGAAATTCCTGGGAGCATGAGAACAAAAGATGTAAAACAAAGGCTTGAAAACTCAGGGTGAGCACCTCCCTAAAGAGGATACTCAATGCTTCAGCCAACATCACACATAAGAGCAGCAAACTCCTGTTTCCAGAGTGCTTAGAGGAAAACTGAATCACTGGAAATTGAAAATCATACAGAGCAGGCCATCTCAGACGCACTCTCATCCCTGACAAATACCCACCCACCGGCAGGTCTGGGAGACACATGGCGACCAGAGCCAGTTGTCAGAACTTATCATTATAAAACGTCCATCTTCCAAAAGTACAACCTTTGCTCGATGCAATGTTTTGCTTGGAAGACAGCTCTTTTGAGAGCTATAAAAAAGTGGTTAGAATTGATGAGGCTAGCATTTATAGTCGATGCTAACAATCTCGTTAAACATGTAAAGATGAATAATGATGGTGGAACGTTAAACAAAAATAAAAACAATGATAAAATCCATTAATTGGGTTCCACTACTTCAAAGAATTTCATCATTTTTAGCATTCCTCTTTTGAGAAAAGAAAACTGCATGTAAGTGGTCCGCCACTCCTCCCTTAATTTCCTTTCTTATTCGCTGCCCTCAGGTGGCTAGCTCGGTGCTACACGGCATAGGCTACAAATAAAGTTCACAGCTTGTTGCCTGATTTCATGACCCTCTATCAAAACAGCACTTTGAAAAGTGTTTCCTGTCCAGCTCTGCCATTGCGTGAGTGTTTCTCTGGCTGGATCAGAGGCCGAATTAAATCCCTTTGCTAGAAAACTGCACAGAGCTCAATAGAGTCCCATCCCCCCCACTCCACCTTAGGCCTGACATCCGGAAGTGACTTAGGAAGTACTCTAATAGTTACCAAATTTTTGGGAACTGATTTAACTTTTCTGGGCTAAACATGTGTCTAGGAGAGACTGCATCACTAATCATCACTTGACCTTGCGACAAGCCAAAAGTTGCTGACTTTTTTTTCCCCTTAAAAAAAAGACAACTTTTACCAGCTAGCACAATGATGTAAATGCAAAATCATGTTGTGAGATGCCTGCAAACATGCTGATTTCCAGATGTTTGACAAGACAGTGCAGAAACACCAAAAAAGACGGTGAACAGTTACTGTCACAGACTCTGCTGGGTTACTTGCTTTCTGGGGATTTTACACAGCTGTCAAACCATTTAAGACAGAGCAGAAGTAAAGGGCTATCTATCACTTGTCAAATTCTAATCCATCAAATGTGGGAGAAAATAGCTTTGTTCTCAGAAAAAAAGGAATTTTCCCAATCTATTATTATTATTACTATATTCAGAAAGAACAATAATGTAATTTGTCTGAACATCTATTGACTGTTATCCTATATGTCAAGAAGTTTATACACCAATCAGACAAGCTATGAATCTTGAGCAAAGTTTTGCACATTTTGCTAAATATCCTCTCTGTGTATCATCCATAGATAAAATCTAATTGAAGTCAAAATGTAATATTGCTCAGACTGTCTGAGCGGCACGGTCTGCTCTTTCATGTATTCATCCTTGACTCACACTACTCCTGGTGGAAGTTTTCCAACAAAAACCAGATTTAGTTGTCAGATTTACAGTATCAAGGAATCTCTAAAATGAATGGGTTCTTTAAAGGAAAAGGCAAACTTTGGGTAATTACATGCAAATTCCTTAATAAGATTTTTGGAGCTCAATGGGAATTGTGGTGTTTCTTTCCTGAATATTATCTCCAGAGTCATGTGACTGTAGAACAGACTCTACCTTCACAGAGACACAAGAACTCTAAAGACCCCTTCAGCAAAATGGTAGCTTCAAGTATAAGCTTAAGATTTCTTTTTTAAGATTTATTTATTTATGCATATAAGAACTGGGATACAGACCAGAGATGCAGGGGGTGAGAGGATTCACCAGAGACAGAGTGGGAAGCAGAACAGGCAGACTGACTTAAATACACTGCTGAGGGGAGCAGCTGGCGAGGCAGAAGAGGTCTGCTGCGCCATGTGGGTCACCTTCCTGGCCAGCCAGGGATCAAACTCATGCTTCAGAGGCTGGGGATAGCGTCATAGTGCTGTGCTTAACCCCTTGCGCCACCAGGGAGGCCCCTTAAGATTTCTTTTATGCAGCTAGAAGCAATAGGTGTATCACACACACATATTTGCAAAAAACCTTATTTATATCACCCTCCTCATTATTCTAGAATTCCCTCCACACAAAAAGAAGGAAAAAAAGGATTGAAAATATCTCAGGAACGTTTGCAAATGCATAATTTACCAGTGATGGTAGACATTACAGCAGTACAGCAATATTTGATTTTTTCCCATCTCTGGACAATTGTACTTCCCCATTCCTTAAAAGTTCTAGTCCAGGGGTTTACAAAAGGACCGCCTCTGATGTTGTAAATGTTTTCTATTTTATGTTATCCAATATGGAAGGCTTGTAATGTGGCTAGGGGAACTGAGTACCTGAAATACAAATGTTATCTAATTTGCATTAATTTAAATTTATATAACCCAATGCAGCCAGTGGCTATTGTATTGGACAGCACAACAAACTCATGGGTTGTGAACAGAAATAACTAGTGTGAAACCAAAATGTCACCATTCCCCTGTCATGGTCACCTACATATGACTGTACGATGAAACCTTAGGTAACCTTATCTCTGTGGAGATAGAAAGAGCAGAGACTCCTTCAAACTGTGGTGGACACTAATTTAGCCAGAAAAGTTACAACCTGCACAAGAAAGAAAATAAAGCAAGTACTGATGGTATTAAAAATTTTATGGGTCAAATACGACCCCTCAAAACTGAAGAAGGTCCTACTTAATGTGTGCAATGGTGGTAGAATATAAGGGGCAGCTATAGTTCCTGAGGCAAACAAAAACTACCCTCTACAGTTGCGACATAATATAAAAGTTAAGTGCCTAAATGATAAAGGGTGGATAACTTGGGCATGAAATACTTATGGGGGGGGGAACCTGAAATGGAAACCTTATTGCCATGCAAGACATTCCTGTATTCCTAATAATTAAGTCATGTTTGTCTGTAATAGTTTTCCCACCAAGAGAAAAGACCTAGAGGAGAAAGAGTTAAAAAAGACCAAAATTAGACACAGTTCATGTTAAAGGTTAGAAGAATAATCAGTCATTTGAAAAACACTACATAAACATTTTTCCGGATGCAATTTTCAGTCCAAGGATACATTTCCCAGTAGAAATCAGCAGCTAAAAAGGAAATCATTTCGTCTCCATAAGTGCCAAATTGTATCCTGATTTTTCCTGGTCTGGCTCAACTTTCAAAACTAGTGGTTCAACTTCTGCAATCTTTCACCCAATGACTATGTAAACACATCTTTATAAAACAGACCTAATTCTTGGGTGGGCCAATTTATGTTGGATTATGAAAATACTTAAAATACAAAATCGTATAATGACTGTTGTCCTTTGGTTATTCACTAAAAAGCAAAGAAAAATTCAGTTAACATAGGCAGTGGTTCATGTGAAGAAATATGACACATGTATATTGCTTTATCTTTTTCTAATATTAGTGCCAACTCACTAAATGATTACTTCATATCTTGGCTAGATAATACGTAAATTAAGAATCTGCAAACTTATCTCTGATAGACACACACATGCCACAATGTACCACACATTGGAATGAGTTAAAATACTCACAGGAGACCAGGAAAAATTTTCACCCTTGGAAGTATACTCTGGATCTTCTGTATTTGGTCAGAGGTTATAGAAACATTAGTTTTAAGGATAAAGTAATCTTAAGTAAAAACCAAAAGATTCATTCAGAATTTATTACTAGCTCTGATTCATATATATTATACATATTTAAAGCTTGCCATAGCACAATTCAAACAGACTTTCAACCCTTGAGCTGGGAGAAATCATAAACTTTAAATCTTCATGGAAAGGTAAACTCTGTTTTTTCACTTCTGTCGTGAAATTCAAGAGCTTTTATAGTCAACTACAAAATGTATCATGAAAAGGCTAACTTCAACATTTAGCATGGAGAGGGGAAGAATTTTAACTTTTCCTCCCATGGATAAAGTTATGTAAAAGAAGACATTTGGGGAGTCTTTGAACACTGCAGAATAAATTATAGCTGTAAGATCTGGAAAAGTTTGGTTGAATGTTAAGAGATTTTCACATCTGTGTCTATACATTCATGTCTTGGGAATAATGTATCTCCAAAACCATTCACTGAAAAATGCTGTAAAGGACTCCATCCTTCAGTAAGCAGAGCTTAAGATTTGCAGTCACAAACATTTCATTATGTTATTAAAACGACATTAAGTATCCAGAATGATGTTCATAAAAATGATTTTTCTTCAGTTATACTGACAAAGAAAAAGAATTTCAAAGAGTTTAATTCCAGAAATTTTGTACAAGTTGCCACAAAACTCTATGAATAATTTTTGAACGGCTGCACACCCTTGTTTCTCAGTAAATAAATAAACATGCTACTGAAGCAGCATGAACAGGGCATAGTAACGAACATAGTACAATGTACCTTTTTTTAATGTGCTACAAGAGTCTGATGAATGATATACTCTTAATTCACAAAATTTAAAATGAGGTACAAGGAAATCTCAATATGGCATTTTCTTGTTCAAATGACTTGTGACTAAACTATCATGAAATATTAAATTAATATTTTCAGTTAATTCTAAAAGACATAAGACTTTATTGGCCAAAATTAGAAAATCTTTAGTGGTTTTGAAAAGCGCACGCACACACACATCAAAAGAAAAATTAAAGGTTGATTATTTAAATCTAGCTTTTAAATTCGAATATTCTGCATTCCTTTCTGATTTAAAATACTTTGCTATGAAGGCCACCATTATTTCTAAGTGAAGAAAGAAAAGGAACTGGTCTTACTTCTCTCCACTCCTCACTTTGCCATTGTCACCTGTATCTATTTCCAGGAAGCCAATATTCATTAGGGTTAATCTGCCTACTAAATGAATAAACAAAGGATTTCTCTGTCACTAAGAGGCCAGGTGAGTCGATAGCATCTTCTGACACAGAAAATCATCTGCAGCACATAGCTCAGGAGGCAATCTGCTGCAATCCCACACCGGGGCTCCCTTGGCGGCAGGTCTGTTCCGTGGAGTAAGAGATTGAAAATGGACCACAAATATTTTTTCAGAAGAATGAAAATATCACATATTTTAGGAAGAAAGAACATGTTTATGTAATTTACTATATAACACACCAAGGAAAATGAGCGAAAAAGAATAACAAGAATCATTTGTTTTTTTTTCTCTAAAAAACAATGCCAAAATACCAACATGCACTGAAATAAGAACTACTAAAAATTACCAATATTTGTATTGATCCCAAGAGCCAGAAAATAATATAATAGTTCTAGAACAGAAAGCAGTCAACAAAGTAAATAAGACATATTGCTGTGACCCCTACTTTAGCAAACTGATTATATTCAGAAGTTAAACCACATAACCTGGATGTTTCAGCAAGATGCCTGGGAAATAGCTCAAGACCAATACTTGTTATATAGTGAACTGATTGTGTTGCTTACCCCTGTTTCCCACTGTGGAGAACAATTTCAAGTCTTGCTTCCCAATAGAAATCGTTTCTCAAGCTAAATATTAAATAGGAAAGCAGTGGAGGTAAATAAATACAAACTATAAATAAAAGAAGTGAGGTCAAAGATATTTGACCTCCTACCAAATGTGGGGAGAAATGAAAAGAAATATATCCTAGCTGCCATTTTTAAATACACTTAATAACCTGAAATACAGGTGCTATAAGCAGATAAAAACTAGAGAGCTGGTATGAATACGTAAATAGCACTGCAGAACAAAACTCATTTACCAACATGAAAATAGTGATTAGGGGCATTACAAGCGCAACATGACATCCTAGGGGAGGAGGGCCTTGTTGTGATATAGAAAGAAATAAGATTAAATCTATCAGATTGGATGCCAATAACAATCGACCATTGTGCTATCTTGACTGTGGGCCATTAAGTAGCTGAAACTGGTGCTGCTTTTATTCAAGTTTTAACAACAGACTTGAAGAGAAAAGAAACCAAAATATTTGGCAGATTCTACATCATTCTTCAGAAAGATTGAGAGCCTAGAGAATGAAGAAACTTAAGGAAAGAGGCAGGTGGCAATGAACGAGTAACCATTCTTGGTCAAACCCCAGATGAAACTGGACCCAGTTTGCTCAAGGATGATAAAACACAGGTATGACCTTTGACACGGTGTGTGTTATCATTATGATTACATGGGAATTTCTAGCATGAGGAGGGTCCCCTGGTTGTTTTTACACTGAATATGTCAGATACATATCAGACATTACAAGGGAGACGCCCATGGGGGAGATCCCTGCTATTCATGGGCCAGTAGTGGAGATGAGAGACCACAGACCCTTGTCTGCCACACCGAAGGACTTCCAGAGGAGAAAGAAAGAAAAAAGGACTTATTCAATATGTGGGATCTTCCTGTTTTTATCCGTGGGTCAAGTTTTCTGAGATAAGTCATTTAAAACATAAATCAAAGAAAGCGCAAACTGGAGGTGACTCCCCATAGCCACCAGCTTATGTTGTATTGACAACAGATGCTAAATAAATGAATGTCATTTACACATATTTCTGAATTTATTTTTGCTAAGAGGGTTTTTTTGTGTGTGTATGTGGGAAAATACAGCATGTCAGTTGAAGGAAATGTATATGATTTCCCTTTCAAGATCCTACAAAAACATATGGGAGCAAGATAATGTTTGTTCTGACCTGCCAAAATCCTGGGGAGATCATCTCAAATCCACACCACATTCCTGAGCACTAATGCTCACACTGGGGCTTTTGCATTAGCAGATGTGTGAAAATGCATGTACCCAGAGAACTCCCTTGTGGCTTCACATCTAAAGAAGCTCCGCTACAAGGTATTCCAGCCAAAGGTTGCAATGATATTTCCCAGTTAAGCATACCATCATTTAAGCCAGTGTCTGGACAGAAAAATTCAACTGAAGGGCTTGTTATTTGGTTCAGAAGCAAGAGGAGCCTGACTGAATGTCGGATTTTCAGAGGGCCTTTCAAAGTCCTCAAGTCATATCAAAGACCCTGATGAAATTTTTGGGTAATAATTGCTAGCAACCAAATTTTCCCATTAAAAACAGATCACTGAAAAAAAGTCTTTTTTATGATTTTAGTTCTAACTATTATGGGGGTAGGGGTGAAGAGTAAAGACTGTTCATTATGTCCCTAGTTCCTTATTAAGGCCACATTCTTTTGTTTAAAAAAAAAAAAAAGGATATTGAGCTTTATAAATGTAACAAAAGCTCTTTCTTAAAGAAAATTAAAACTACCTATGATCCATCACACAGAAGTTAAAGACAACTTACATAAATTACATCTTTTTTACATAAAACTTCACACAGTTTCAGATTCTTCTACATTTAAACGGCACATGAAAATCTCTGGTCACAAAATTAAACAAAAAGCATTAAAACAAAAACTCTAGAAATATTTAAAAAGACACATAGGAATATTCTAGCTTTAACAGTTGTGACTATCTATATATTACATAATATCACATTGATGTAATGCAAGATTTTAAGATTTTAAGGCACTATGATATTTTAAAATTTTTAATCCAATTCATGATATATACTATTATTTATTTAATGAGTGGCTGCTCATTAAACATTTTCTAGTGTATATATGTGTATAGTTATTTACATATATGTATGTATGCACATATAAAACATCAGAAGATTAATGATGTAAGTCTAACTGACAGAAACATAACTTCATCCCCTAGAAACAGAGTATACCCTTTTCTCAAGTGCCAATAGTAACATCAATTAAAAAAAGTTATTTTTACCATAAAATAAATTGATCTAACCAATCTTTAAATCTAGTTAACAATCTACAGGAAATTTCAGAGACAACAGAGTATCATGGGGGTGCTTTCAGGAAGTTTCTGTCTGTGACAGGGAAACACTTAAAAAAAAAGTCTATATTCTTCAAAAACTCTAATGAGGTGACAAAAGGAGAGAAAAATGTACACATAAAGTGTCTTAACAGACATGTCGATCAACTGCAAAGTATGGGTCTTACTAGTAACTTTTGTAAAATATTTTTTAATTATTTCTGGGAACATGATTATTAAAAACGGGATATCAAGGAAACAACACACAGTGGAATTTTGATATTAAATAATTAGTGTGTAGATGTTTGAACCTACAGTGACCAGAAGAGATATAAAGATGTAAACCCACTTTACTGCAAACATAATTTAGAAAAAAAGTACAAAACTGTTATTGATAGCACACTGTTTGATAACTTGCTTTTCAATTGAAATACATTATAAATAATAATAAATGTGTTGTATAGAAGAAAAAATGAGTAGTTTTTTCCAGCATGATAATACTTCATTTTTAAAGAGAATCCTTTTAAAAGATATGTACTGTGATAATACAGATGAAATAAGGTGATGTCTGAGATTTGCTTGAAAATAATTTAGTGTGCTTATGAGGAAAGATATAAAACAGGTTTGGAAAGATATAAAACAGGTTAGTTGCTGGAGTTTCCAACTTTTGCTATTCTTTCTAATTTTATATATACATATATATACATATGTGCCTTTTAACGAGAAGTGAATGAGAAGAAAGCATGTGCTTGTGTGAGAGAGAGGAGAGAGAGAGGAGAGAGGGAGAGAGAAATGGGTCTGTAGCTGTATTGCTTTTAAAAGACCTCAAGGATCATTCATTTTAATTTAAAATTCTCTTCTATGTAGAGAAATACCAAGTGTGAACACTGTTGAATTTAGTGAACATATTTAGATATTTGCTATATTATATATTTAGGATTTTTCTGTAAGCTACAAAATCTTTGTAATAATATATGAAATTCCTACTCATTTCAAAGTCAAAATATTATCTTAGCAATTCTTGGCTATTCATCTTTCAAATACACCAAGAAATAACTTTATCAAGATTCCAGTAAAATCCAAACTCTAAAAAGGTTCATGGTTATATTTATGTAACATTCTATTTCTTCTTAGGATTCTTCCTAAGTATATTATGGTTTCTGGTCCGATCATGAATAAAAACTTTTAAAGAATTTAAATTTACATTTAATTAGATTTTATTAATTTATATAAATTGTAGAGATGTTATATATATTTATCAATATCTAATCAGTATAGTAAGTTCTTTGAAAGTTGATGATCTTCAACTTTCAATATAATCAACAGATTATATTGTCTGTTAATGAAGACTTTGAGATCATATATATGAATATTCCTTATAAAATGTGGTTATATAAAAATGGTCATGGCATGACTGCCTTTTTGCTGAGTTTAGAATGAATGTCAAAAGTATTCTATTCTTTATGATTTAAAGAAATTATCTTTCCAGTATTAGTTATTTCAAAAAAAATCTTATAGATAATTGCTGAATTCAATCAAATGCACTTTGAGCATCGAATGAGACTATTATAGTTTTTTTATTTTTTTTTATTTTTTTTTTTTTTTTAAGATTTATTTATTTATACAAGCATTGGGTACAGTCAGAAGCGCGGGAGGGTGAGAGAATTCACCAGAGGCAGAGCGGGGAGCATAGCAGGCAGAAGGACCGAAGTACACTGCTGAGGGGAGCAGTGGGTGGCAGGAGAGGTCTGCGCACCATGTGGGACCCTCCTCCCGTGGGCGGGGAGCAGCCGGGGATCGAACCGGTGCTGCAGAGGCTGCGGGCAGCTTCTCAACCCAGCGCTAAACCGCTGCGCCACCAGGGAGGCCCTTATAGTTTTTTTAAATCAAACCTATTAATACTGTATACTACTGAAATGGATTTTCTAATATGGAATATATCATATTTGGTAATGGAAGACAATTCTCTTATTGTAGTGTATTATTTGGTTTGCTGATATTTTAGTTGGGATTTTAACATCAAAATTCAACTCTAAGATTAATGCATAGTCCTCTTTTCTGTGTTATGCTTGTTAGGTTTTACTCATTCAATTTTAAATCCTCTCATATAAGGAATTAGAAAAATCCTGTCCTTAATGTGTGTTAAAAAGTTCTTGAATGTTAATACTGTTCATTATGAACCAGAAAAAGGCAAGAGGCCACATCCTGTAAGCACAAAGGTGAGGTAATAGCTTCCACATCACTGAATTGTCAGCCTAACTTAGTGTGAAGTGTTGTGTCTAGAGACACCCAACCTAGCAACCATTTAAAAATATATAGAATATTAAAGTCATTGACAAATATAAGAACTGTAAACATTTTGGAAGATAATTTAAAAACCATAATACATTTGGGTTTTGGTAGTGTTGACATAGAATAAGAAATAAGAAAGTCAGGTTAGAAAATAAATAACAATACAATATGCAACAATAAAATATGCATTTCAAGTAGCAGGAGCAGACTCCTGAGAAGTTAATCCTTACTTTGATAAATGTTACTGAACATTTTTACAGCTGTTTGGAGCCCGCGAGTCTGTACTCCTGGCCACAAATTCTACCAATTTATAATAGAACCTATGTAGAATACTGGAGAAAGAGAATATTTTGTCTTTGGGACAGGTTCATTATTTTATAAGATTCATTACATCCCAGAGTAATGAAATTTTAATTGCAAGATACTCAAAAAAAAAAAAAAAGGAACTAAATGGAAGCAGTAACTCAAATCAGCTACAACATCAGAGACAGTAGCTAGGTGTGCATCTCCAGCTCTGTCTGAAGAGACCAGCTCCAGAGAAACCTGAGCTTGGTATCTTTTAGAAAAATATAAACAAAGACTTAAGTATAGGAATGTTATTTAATCTTACCTAGTATGGTAAAATAAATGAGTAACTGAAAATGTAATGATAGAAGACCAAGCAAATGAATGATTCATGTAATATAATAATTAAAATATCTGTTATAAGAAAGATTTAATAAATGAAAGATCATCTGATGACAATAGGTCATGTTATAAAATATTGTTTAACATATATAACTTTAATATGATAAATAAAAAGTGTAGGCACTAAAATGTTATATACCAAAATGTTAAGAACAATTTTGTCTGTAGACTGAAATGAGTTTTCAAACTTTGTTCTATGTACTTTGCAAAATTTCTAGAAAGAACACATACATTCAAGGAGACTTTAAAATAAAACACTAATAAGCAACAAATGAATTCAACCAAGCATTCCCTCACTCTCTTGCTTTCAAAAAGTGTGCTGGTGCTAAATCGCTTCCTTTTTATTTCTTTTTTTCCCCAAACATTAAAAAAAAAAGTGTAAGAATTCTGCAGGTTTTTCCTCCAGTGTCAGCACAGCTAGGGCTTTTCATGGGCTTGGTTTTCTAGCCACGTACCACTTCAATTTTATTGAAAACCTCACAAATCAAACTAGGCTCCTCCTAAGTTTTTCTGTGATCCTTTGGTTTGAAGAAATTAAAGGTCTGAGGAAAGCAAAATCCAGGTTTTGGGGTAAACCACCTGGGTAAAAAACTGGGCTGGTACTAGGCAGTTTTGGAAAAGAGCAAAGGCCTTGCGGTGGGGCAGTTTTCAATGAATATAAGTAGGGAATATTTAAATAACACCCAATTTTCTTTTTATTCCATAATAAGGGACAGATGAAAGAGTGGAGTTACAGATATGGCTCAATTAAAAGCCACAGCTTAGCCAACAGCAGGGAAGCAAGCAATGGAGGTTACCTGAATTACACGCTTCTGATGATAACATAGTCACAACTTTCCCTACTCCCAGGTATGGCTAGGTTTATGAAACATTCTGCTTTCCTACTGAAGGACACTACTTGCACCCGTCAGAAAATCTTTGTTTCTTCAGGGTTCCTTGTGAATCCATCACAAGAAGAGATCTATGGGGCTCACATTAAGAATGTTTTGTTCCAAAACAGGGGTGGGAAGAGTACAAGGGACTGTGGTGATGGGACACGGGTGAATTGGTGGTAGGAATTTCACGGGGACTATAACCAAGATGAGAAAGCATATATAATACAAAAATGAAGAATGATGTAAAAAATATATAATATAAAAATAATTAAACAAAAAAAGACTTATAGTTGTTATGGAACACCTATACACTTTTAACAAAGTTTCAAAATCTTTAAAAAAAAAAGTTTTATTCCAGGGATACAGTTATTCTGATCATCAAAATATAAGAAGTTTTAAACATTACTTTTAGGGACAAAGTGACTGTTTCTCATTTCAATAAAGCCTTCAGATACACTGAAAAAAATAAAGATGCTTCAAGTCCTTTCATAAAGCAGTAATGGGGCAGACAAAATGCAGAGACTCTCAACAAGGTGGCATGTAATATTGGATGTGGAGCTCAAGATGCTGACATAAATCCTAAGTAAATGAGAGTGCTACTTGATCCAGTAAATGATGAAGTATGGTTCTACGAGCAGAAGTAAAAAAATCACAGATCTCAATCCTGCAAGTTGCTTTAAGCAGCAGTTACTGATGTTCCAAAGCAATTATCCTATATATACAATTGAAACAGTGAAAAACAAGTCTATAATATTTACTTCTAATTCAACTGAAAAAGATTTTTTAAAACAACTTCAGAAAAGTATGTCTTGGTTACTCCTTGGTCAAAGATTTCCTCTGAGAAACCTGGAATTATGCTTAACATTCTCAGCATCTCTGCCAATGTGAGAGTGTGGGTGGGGAGGTGGAGAGGGACAGAGGATATCAAGCCCACCCAACTCCTGGAAATTTCAAAGAAAAGACAAAACTCTCCAAGAGAAATAGTCATTTTGGTAAATGAAACCATTTGTAACTTTTTTCCCCCTCCAACATATCATAAGAGAAATCCACACTGTGCTCTAATCGGTCCTAACGCTTTGGTTGAAAGAAGGGTCAACAAGAGCTAAAACCACTAATGTCATACTTGACGAAGGAAGAGTGGAGGGCAGGGATGCCCCAACACTTTCATGATCCCAAAGGAAAGTCTCACCCAGGCTGCTACAAACCATCTCCCAAATTTATGCCAAGAACATGTTTTACAGGCAAGCTGAAATCTTCCTTTGGCTATAAAAATAATAACATATTCAGCATCCTGGGAGAGTCTTTCACTTAGAGAAATAAAACTGAGTTCTCAAACTAGGAAGAAACAAACTGGAAACAGAAAAAAAGATGAGCTGAAATAGAGGCAGGGAGTGGGGTGGGGGAGAACAGTGAATGGCAATCTCCCTTGTTTTGACAGATTGAGACATTCAAAACAAATGGCAGCCCACTCATGCTCTGGAGAGTGATCTGCTGGTCTCAAACAAAATGGGTCCATTTCTTTACCTACTGGAAGAGGAGTAAAATGTATTTACATAAAAAATACATAATAAACATAGTTCTAAGTTAGACAATTTTGAGGTTCTTTTTTAAAGAGAGAGAGTCAATCACCTGAGGAGTCAATCACCTTGATAGTCTTCAGCAACATCCTCCTACCCCACCACGAAACAGAAGTCAGCATGTTCCTCCTTAAACCACAGTAAGGAACACCTTTTCCTTAAAAGACTGTCAGAATTGCTTCATTATACTGCAAATATATCCCAACAGTGTGGAAGTCCAGATTTTAGAATAAAAAGAAATATAATCACTTTCTCTCCCTCTCCCTTGTCTTCCAAATTTTTAAAAAAAAAAAAGTGTGCCTATTCTTTAAAAGTTTGCTTTTTCCCACAAGTAGATGGAAAATAATTGTGACCTTGGGCAATCACCATGCTTTAGTGAAAGCCTTTTTCAGCATCAGAAAACATTAACTGGTTGATAGTGGCTTTCCTAACTGAAAATAAATGGTTACTGCTTGAAAGGTATGAGCCAACAGTCTTCAATCATCAATACATCACTAAGGATATGCCAATGGCCCCTTAAAACAGAGGTGCCCTCAAAACGGGGGGCTTCGATGAAGCACACGGCATATGATAAATAAAGATAGTTCCTACATCAGATCCCTCCTGTTATTATGAACAAAACTGTGGTAGTCTATTGTGGCTAACACACTGTTCAATATTCTGGGAAAAGTGAAGGTTTCAGAATAAATTTTCTCTCTACTACCTACTAGCTACATGACACTAGCCAAATTGTTGAACATTCCTTAACCTCAGTTTCTTCATGGATATACATAAACAAAGATAAATTAATAACCCTCAATGTTAACCTTTCAAATTCTGAAACATCTCAGGTGTTAAAAATAGAGGTTTGTATGGATAATGCATGCACATGTTCTAAAAGAATACAGTAAAAAAAAAAAAATGCACTAATGTTTCAGTGCCCCTCCATAGGAGGCAATGACTGTGTGTAGTTGACTGCAAAAATTTGGTTTCAATATTCCATACTGAAATATTGAATTCATTAACATTTATTGAGTGCCTATTATATGTCAGAACCATTCAAGGTGCTGTGGGAAGTACAAAGATGAGCTCACAGTCTAGAATGGGAAATGGTTCCCGACTTTACTTTAACACAACAGTAAAACTTTAAGAACAGAGGAGAGAGTGATTAATTTAATCAATGGGGTGAACTGTAATAAAGAGTAAAATTAAGAACACATTTCCAAGCAAATGAAAAGTTTCAGGCACCATACCAAAACTCTACTAAGATCTCTCTGGCTTAGGCCTTCTGATTCAAGAATTGGCACCCTAGCAAGGTTATAAAAACTCTAATTAGAGGCATTTGCTCATGGATAAAAATTTCTGACATAGGGAAAGTCATTCTGATAGAATATCAAAGGGGTCACTGTGGAAACTATTAGTATTCTCTTTAGATATCAAGAAACAGACGGGTGTGTCTTTCCTAATGCAAACATTCTTTATTGGAAAACTACATAAACTTATCTAAAGAAAAGATTTCTAACTAGACAGTTTAATTAAAGTTTCAAATGCAATTTTTGTTTTTTTCCACAATACCTGATCTGAGCATTTACAGAATAACTGGCCTTTCCAATAATGGTATAACAGAAAGATAAAAGAAGCTTCAGACTCATAAGGCTGCAAAGTGTATAAGAACAGGCAGTGACATTACCAAAACAGTGGCAATTCTTCAATAAACCTTTCCAGCTTAATGGAACTCATGTCAGAACACTGTATGTCAATATCCTGAGCCCAGGATACTCAGAATAACAAGTATAATAACATGTATAATAAGACAGGGCAGCTTAACACACGAGCCCCAACTATCCATACACTACTATGTCTGAGTGTTAAGCCTACTGTGATCAGAAGAATAAAGCAAGTCCATTTGTTCCACTGGATGTTTGCCAGGTTTGAGAATAGATACCACAAAGCAAAACTTTGCTACAGTTAATGGTTTATAAAGATAACCTTATAACACAAATTTCTATACTAGCCTCATAAGGTCATAGCACAATGGAGTTGAAGGTCACAATTCCTGTACATTTATTATCTGGATGTAAAAACTATCATAGATGAAAAATGCACTATTTAAACATGTACTGCTTTTAAAAAAGACATAAAAGACAACTTGAAATGCTCTGCAAAATATTTCAACCTATCAAAGAGTTCACCAGGGTCCCAAATGAAGGAACAGTTATCATGAAAATAGAAGCCATCAAAATTAAGTACTCTGGGAAAAGAAAATGTTTCCTATATTTAAGTGAGGTAACAGAGGTGTGAAGATGCAGCATTATTGAATTTTAATTACATTATATTTAATGTCTAGGGTTTATCAGAAATCAACAATGCAACAAGTATTCATTATCTGTTCTGTGGCAGGCACTTAGACCAGACATGTAGAAGTACAAAAATAACCCTTGCTCTCAAAAAGCCTACTATCATAAGGCTTTACTTTCCACTCTTTCTCAAGGCATCCCACTCATGAGATGACCCAACAGTGGTGTCATCAGAGGTATCTTAAGTCAAGCAGTGACAAAGCAACTAGGATTTACATCAGTTATTTTATGCATCCATGTTAACTATTTTCACATGGCAAATCAATCTTAAGAACTGCTTCAAGTGTCATCTCCTTTTACTGACTCCTACCCATGAGTCATGGATGCCATAATATCTGCTTACCCAATTCTGTTTTCAACAAACACTTAGCTTCCGGAAAAGCTCCAACTCAAATGTGCTATAATTTAAAAGGGCACTTCAGGTATTTGGCTCAATGAAAAAAAATTCTATTTTGGTATTAGAAAAACCACAACCACGAGTTGCACAACATTCAAATCATTTTAGAGCTGTGATTTAAATGTCAGCACCCAGAATCCTGCAGATACAATGCCCTAATCCTAGAATAATACCCTGGTTCTGTGGTTATGATGATAGCCTCGGAAGGTCTGTGAAGTATAGAAAGAGAGACAAAGTCCCTATTTTCCTACACTTCATTCACAACTTGGCCCCAAAGTTCTGAATATAAGCATTTTCTGTCACAACAAGCTACCTTTATAACTTCCAGATAATTATATGTTCAGGTCAAGAACTCTAGATCATATTGATTACATCTCCACACAATCAGAACCCTCCAGCGCTGTTTGTGTCTGCTCTAACAGGGACAGCTTTTAAGTATCTGTGACACTAAGAATTTTCAGTCCTATCAATGACAGGAATGGAAAGCCAATGACAGGCCTGTCAATTTTTGCCTGAAGCACTAAGGACAAGCTGGGAATTCATCATACTGAATTTCATATGCCAGCTGCATTCACACATTTTCACCACCTGAATAGTTGATTCTCTTTAACTCCCACGTGGCTCATTGCAGCATACAAATGTTTTGAAATAAATATTTGATTACTTAGGGTAAAGAGGTTTGCACTTATCTGAGGTGTCAACATAATGCACTTTAAGTCATTCTAAGTATCAAGAGCTAGGTGTCTTTAGTCCCACTCTTAGCCTGAACCTAACCTAAAATCAGAGTAGCTCTGGGAAAACATGTACCATAGTTTGGGGCACACTAATAATACTGGCTTCATATATTTTTTATATCTACCTAATGGCAAATAGACTAGTGATTTTTCATAGATCACTGGGAGACAGGGATCTCATATTGACAAAAAAAACTTTAAAATCCCTCTAATTTTGTCAAAAGTAAACCCTCACCCAAATATGAACTTAGAGAAATAGAGAATCAAGGTATGTTTATTAAAATTGCTATATGATTTTGGGGTTTCAACAGTTAACTCTAATGTGACTCGGTATACTTTTCTTTGTATATATCCTATTGAGAGAACTGAGCTCCTTGAAACTTTGAGTTGACATCTTCAATTAATTTTAGGAACTCTCAGCCCCCATTTATTTTTTTTTTTCATTACTCTCTCCATCTTGACATCCACCTGCAACAATTACCAATATATTAGACATGTATTATTGTTGCATACATTTCTGACTCCATTGTTTTATTTTGATATTTTCATCTCTCTGAATCAGTTATAACTTTTGCCTTGTTTATGAGTCTATTTTCTTTTGTGTTCATTCAGCTGTTCAGACATTCAGTGAATTATTTAAGAGACTATATTTTCCAATTTTAGAATTGCATTTTGGTTCTTTCATAAATTTGGTTCATCTTTTTCCTCAATCCAATAAAAGAACAATACAGTAGGAAATTCAATATGGGAATACAAAATATAGGAATGTAGGTTTTCATTTTTTAAAAATGTGTCTCTTATTTTTCAAGTCTATAATATGTCATATACTTATAGTGAAATATTAAACACTTTGCCTTAGGACTAAGAAGAAGGCAAGAATGTTCAATATCAACTCTTCTCTTCAATAACATATTGGTGATCTAAGCAGGTACAGTAAGGAAGAATAAAAAAATCATCTTCTATTTACAAATAACATGATAGCACAGTAGATAATTCCAAGGAATCTACTGGAATGAATACATGAATTTACAAATGTTTCGGTATACACCAGTACTATATGAGTATAATTACTATATTTAATATGGGAAAATAAAAATTACTAAAATATGCTATTTATAATTGCCATCAAATAACTGCAATCAAGTTTACAAACTATGTGTGACACTTCTAAATTGAAGAATAATGAGTACTAGAAAATTAAATAAGTGGATAACTATAAAATACTCATATTGTGGAAGATTCAACTCTTTTCGAAGATGTCAAATTCTACCAAATTTGACCCACAGATTAAATGAAAGTCCTATCAACCAACTCCTATTATCTAGATTTCTATAAGGATTAATATAAATTTAATTTATATGTGTGTGTTTATCAGGGCATACATATATTTTTGTGGTTTCAAATATTTTTTGAACCAGAACTCCTTAGTACTCTTAAAAACTGAAGACTCAAAAAGCTTTGGCTTATGTTCATTGTATCTATTAACACTGAAAATATTTATGTACAAACATACTTTAAGCCAATAATAAACTATGTATTAATATCAATGACAGTTCCTTAAAATAATTCCCACATTAAAAAAGTGAGAAGAGTGACATTTTTCCCTTTTGGGGAGGAATCTTTTATAATAGACAATAGCTGTTCCACATTTAATCTGTTATGATAGGTTGTTTGTATTAAAGTATGTGAGGATAGGTTTGCCTCACTCAAAAATATAATTGGCAATGGACAGAGAATATTTAGATTCTGAGCCTCTTTAGATTCTATAGACATTCTTTGATATGACAAGTTTGTTGCGGTGTGTCTGAAACAATATCAATTAACTTTTATATTCTGTTATAGTAAAATCCTTTGTTCCATCTTGCATTGCCCATACATAATTTTGTAATATCATAAATCACAAATTTGTGATACCATAAATGAGACAATTGGAAAATACCGCAAATCTACCAGGATACTAGTTAATACCACAACCTATCTCATTAGAGATGTCTTTAAAGTTAGGGAACCTGTTAAACAGACAGCTGAAGATATATATGGATAAAAAGTTTCTAAATTTATTATTTATAATTGAGGCCTAAAATTTTATCACTGGTAACAAATATTATCAGTTGTTTTCCATGAAGTGATAAGCTTACCTTATTTTTGAGAAAATTTTGCCAAATAACAGTATCAGAATAAAGATTGGGAGTTTTTCAATTAAAATGGTACTCCAATTTAACAGTTGCTAGTTCAGTTTAGGACAATCACACAAGAGCATTTCCTCAAGACAACTATCATTGGTTAATTCCACTGTGTTATAAAGAATATTAAAAAGAACACAGCATCAAAATTTAATAAAATTAATTTATTAAAATTTTAATATAATAAAACTATTTTTACTATTACAAATACATTCTAAGTAATTAGAGCTTTAAAAAAAAAAAAAAACCTAGCAGTGGATTGCATTGCCTCTGCACAGTTTGGTACCATTGCTTTTACTATGCTAAGGTCCAATCAGTTCATATACCATTATTTTGTTTCATCTATATTAAATGCTAACACAGCATAAAAAGTAAAGACAAATAATGACTTCATATTTTAATAAAATTATCACTCAGGACTCATTGAAAGTGTAATGGGAACTCTGAGGGATTCTTGGGCCACACCAACAGTATGTATATATGTGTACATGTCGATGATGCAAAGGACTTGTATAGAAAAAAGGAAGTGGGGGCATTAACTGTTAAGATTTCAAATATACTAAAAAGCTACAGTAATTGAGATAGTATCATAGTAGTGAAAAGACTGAATGAATAAATAACAGAATAGAAAAATCCAAGAAAAATTTAAAAGACATCAATGAAATTTATTATAGGAAAGGCATGTCTTTTTGAAAACTATTGCTGGTACAACTGAATAACTGTAGGATAGCCTAATATGATGCTAGATTCCTATCACAGTAAAAAAAGCAATTTAAAAAGGATCATAGACATAAATGCAGAGATAAGACGATACAATTTCTACGAAAAAACGCTTCATTTCAAAAATGGGAGAAAGATAATTTTTTTCCTGTGTAAAACACAAAACACAAAAGGATGTGTAGTGGGAAAACTGGTTCTTTAAAAAAAAATAGCAATAAGTGAAAGTATCGTATTGAAAGGAAATATTTTTCAATATCTGACAAAAGATATTGTAAACCTAAAGATTAGCTGACTTCACAAGTACATTACAAGAGAAGATAGCCAAATAGCCAATGAGTATATTCAAGCTGATCCAAATCACAACTTCATCAAAAAAAAAAAAGCAAATTAAAACCACAGTTAACATTCATGAGAAATGGCTCATACAGTGCTGTTAAGAATTAGATTGGTAGTATCATTATGAAATACTTCCTTGGAACTTCCTAATTAAGTCACACACATGCCTAAATTGTGAGCCAGCAAGTTTAGTCCTTACCACAAGCCCACTATCTCTGAAAGTCTTATATCAAAAAATCATTTCAAAAAAAGGACTTGTACAGGAAAGTTTATACCAGCTTTATTGAGAATAAGCCAAAAGTCAGAAACAACAGCATAAGATTACATGAATGGTGTGAAGATCACACTACACTGAAATGTTAAAAAATGAAAGAGCGACACAATGAAACACCTGGATGAATCCCAAAAACTGTGAGCAAAAGAAGCCAGATGCAAACAAATATTCAGAGAATGATTTCATTTACATGAATTTCAATACAGACAAAGCTAATTTAAAATGAAAGTCAGTTGGTTTTCTCACCATTAAAGTCAGTATTGACAGGAAGGGGCATAAGGGAACTTTGTGGAATGACAGAAATATTTGATATTTTCTTCAGAGTAGTGATTATTACACAGGTATGAAAGTTTATTGACCTATGTGATTAAGACATATGTAAAGTATACCCTAATTTTGGAAACATCCACAGAGGTAATGCAAATTAAAGATCTATCACATTTTCAAGCTGGAAGGGACTTTGGAAATACCTTACCTCAATTCCCTCATTTAATGGAAGAAACACTGGGGTTTTGAAACAATCTGCCACACAAGTTGTTCCAGACAAGTGAGTCTAGAACCAAAGGCTCATGAACTACTAGTCACTCTTTTCTCCAACCCTAAGCTTCCACAACAAGGCTTTTCCTGGAAACAATATTTTTCACTTTGGTTATTTGCTTTAGCTTTTCCCTGATAGTTTTCAACAATATGCAGGGGGATATCATGAGCTCTGGTTCTGACTAGTTGCCTGGGTGAGGTCCCAGGCTGTTTTTAATTGCTCACTGGGCTTACATATTAAATGGAGAGAAGGCTCTTTTGTTTGTTTCTAAGTTTATAGATGGCACCTATAAGCATAAGACTCTCAGGCTCTTGGACACAATTTAAAATAGTGTGGCACTAACAGTTTGACACTCATGTCACTAAGACAAATGGAATTCCCGGTTCAGACTTAAACAAATTCTAATACTGCCCCCAATATTGTCCCTCTGCCACCAAAGTCTCAGGCAACAGACTACATAAACAGTCCAGCCTTGTATTAAAGATGTAGTAATAAAGATACAAAAGAGAAAAGTTCAGTCTCTTGGCTAAAAAGTCCCATGTAATTATGTGGTACCCTGGTATATCAACACTAGGGAGAATTCCATCAATTCCTTCTCAAAATGCTTAGGAAAGACTTAAAGTCATGTCAAGAACTTGGTGCTTACAATAGAGAAAGCAAAGGCAAGATTTTAGTTGACACAAAGATTTATTCAAAGAAGCAATGTGTCATCAGAAAAAAATAACTCTCAACAGCTTCTTCTACTTCTGTTTACCGTTTCTTCATCTTCAACTGGGGCAATCATTTTTTTTCTTAAGTGTGCTGAGCTAATTTTTCCACACTGTTAACTTGACTTTGATCTTCTAACATCCTATAAATATTAGAAAGAAGAATGTGAGGAATATTTTAATCAGAAAGAAAAAGATGTGGCAGATTACTGAAAGGAAAAATCCAATGTTTCCACTAAGTCCTTAAACTTTGATTCTATACAAAGGTAGTAGGTATTCAAAAAAATTGCACTAAAATAATGCATAAATGCCCTCATTTCTAATAAAAAAGTCATTTTTAATATCTGGGTTTGACTATTTCCTGTTTCAAGTATAAATAGTGTCAAAGTAAAATTATTGACCTCCTTTTATCCCTCTGAGGGAATATTCACAGGTCAAGACTAAGCCTTCTTTTAATTTCACCCTCATCCATAATCCTCTTACTGATCCTACACAGGCTTTCAATATCCAAGGTACAAGTATGCCTGCAGTTTTCGTCACCTTATAATCCCAACTCTATTAAACAAAAGCCATATCATTTATTTAAAAAAAAAAACTCAAAATTTCTAAACAACACTGTATGCTTTGTAATATATTCTTTCTTTTAGAAAAAAAATTTGAACATATCCCTGCCAAACTTGGTGGAGAAAATTTTTACACAGGGATACTTAAATTCCTTTTACAGATGTAGAGAAGAATGGCTAAGTAAGAAACAAGAATTGTGGAAGGTTTCAGCAAGTTAAAGACCAGGATTATATCATCATGACTCTGTCACTCAGGTCTAGTTTTCAAATCACAGAGCTAAGTGACCTCACCATGGCATCTGAATGGTTTTTCTTATAGACTCCTTTGCTTCTTACCACCAACATCTCTTATGTCTCTGAGGGCTGCAATGACTAAGTATATCTACATTAGATTGGAAAGGCAAATGTAGCTAAAGAAACGTAATCCTTATTAATGTTCTTTCCCTAGAGTATCAGAAAAATCTCTGTAACATACAAGAATGCCTCTATAAGAATGTCTCTCCAGCAGAGACATTCTACACAAATAATTTCATCTACCCAACCATACTTCGCTAATAAACGTTACTTGTTTTTTTAAACATCCAATACAACAAATGCCAACTACATAGAGCAGGCACAAGTGATCATTATAAAATCAAGCAAATCAAAGCAATTTGGGTTAAGTGTATCGTTTTCTTCAATAAACAAATTACTTTGATATTGAGGGGAAATTAGATGTTAAAACATATTTCCTAAATTCATAGAAATTATTTAACTACTACAATTTTATAATAAAAATAATATTTCTCTTGACTGAAGAACCACAAATTCTATGTATGCAACTTTCTCATTTGTTGAAATGCTTGATGTAACACTCATGTTAGGTATCAAAGCCTGCTCTATTGGACAACTCACTTTACTTTGTCAGTTTTCCTTCTCCTACTGTCATCTTCCTCAGAAATATACACAAAGTTGATTCCATCACTTCCAATAGCCTCTTCTTTCTATATAATGCTTATTGTAGTTGAGTTTGACAAGCAACTATGCTCTTTGTACAAGCCAAGAATAAGTTTGTCTTCAATCTTAATTGATTTGAGTTGCTTCTTGGTAAACATCAATTTCCATAATGAAATTACAAACCAGGACAAATACAAGATGAAACAGATCATTCTAGGCTCTTGGTTTTTATGTCTCTAAAGCATCTAGAGGACTTACTAAATTATCCAACAGGTACAACCTACAGGTCTTGGGACAGGAACATTAATCGCAAATGTGGAAAACAAATTTTGAATAGGACATTGACAGTTGTCTTTTTCTTTTAGCTTCAGAGGTCCTACACCTTTATCAAAAGAATGGAACATACTATAGAGGAAAAGCACCTAACCAAAAAGAATGTACATAATTCATGCAGCACTTGCTCTGGGAAAATTGTGCATGATTCAGAGACCTAGAGGTTAATTAGTTGGAAAAATTAAACAATTCCTTCAAATACCATTTGTTCTGGGTAGTCTGGGTCAAGGGTAAAATTCTACAAAGACCATTTCCATAATAGTTTTCTCATTAGTCAAAAAGGAAACATTTTGATGGATAACACAATTACTCAAACTCAAAATCTTAGGACAGTCAGATGAAACATGTTATGGAAATAACATCTATTTATAAAGCAGTTATAGAACTGATGAGCTTAAAAATACCCATTTATGTAAAGACAGTAAAGAGGTGGTTTACATATATCTAAAAGCACAGTATTTGTGCTGTGTCTAAATCACTGAATTTATTAAGTCAAAAATGGGGATTTTAGGATATGTGTTCATATGTGAGGGAGTAAAGCCCAGACACAATAGATGATCAAGAAAAAAAAAAAGTGGCAGGGTTCTCCTGTTCTTTAATTTCAACAGAATAACATGGCAAGATTAATGCAAAGATATTCAGAACACATTAAAGGTTCAAAAAAAATAGTTCATTTGAAAACGATACAATTATCAAAAGATTTTAAACTGTTACATTAACTTTTAAATTCTAACCCTGTAAAAAGCAATTATGTATTATACTCCTCCACCACTGATGACAGACAGACAGACAAGGGATGTCACCAAAACTGAAGAATAGTCTAAAATGTGCCATTGGCACAATTAAAAAGGCAATTATATCAGTTGTAGAAATAGCTTGAAGTTAAGACAAAGCAATGAAATTTGATAAAAGGAAGGGCCATATTGGTCATAACCCCAAGCAAATGCAATCAAAACTCCAGATAAGCATTATCATAATATGCAGCTGAATCCAATATACGGGTCACAACCAGAGAAGCACTTCCAGGTTCTGGAGTAATTATAATAATCTATTAGGCACCTTTAAATAGAATAATCTAAAACAATCTTTACACAAAGTTCTTTTCATAAAGAACCCAAACCATTTAGCCTCTATCTTGTTAAACAGCAATAGAAACGTAAATTTGTTATAACAGTGGCTGTATTAGAAAAAGTGGGTGAAGTTTCTTCAACAAAATAATGATGATGCACCTAAAGCAGCTTATGCATGTCATTGCTTTGCTGTCTTTTGGAAAGGAACGCTGGCTTTCTGGAATGAAAATAGGACCAGAAAAATAACAACAGAGTTTATTTACCAAGAAGTCCTTTCTCTTCTCAAAAGATTGATAATTTTAGGCGGAAGCTCAGAGCTATAGAATATTCCCAAAACTCCTAAGATCTGCCTCAGATGGAAACGAAAATAAATCACAGGGAAAGATCTAATTCCTTAGTCAAGCATCAACTTGAAAACTCTTCTTGCAACAGAGTTAAACAAAACTGTGATTGCAATAGTTCACTGAAATTCCTCTTTGGGGAACAAGGTAATTTTACAACTTAAAAAGACTTAAAAATAGTGCTACATAAGGAAAATGGAGTATTACCTTAGACTATAGCACTGAGTATGGCAACAAGGAATAATACAATAGGTACAGTTTTGGTGACAAGTTTCACTTGAGTAGTATCTAGTCACCTGACTCTAAAATATCAATAATGACAGTTTAAGATTGCTAGTGTAATCTTGCATCAAATAATTCAGGAGCAAATGCATCATTTCCAAGGTCACAACTGTAAATTGTAATTCCAGATAAGCGGCATCTGTTAGCATTCTTAAAATTAAAACTATCCAAAAGATTTAACTTTGGTCACTTAACTCATTATCTCATTCAATGCAGGGAAGCAAGGATAGAGACTTTGCATATTTCTGTGTTTGAATTCAGGGGAGAACCATGGTTGCCAAGTTCAAGTACACAAACCAGTATCAGTCCTCAAAAGTAGAATCTACATTAAAATGAAGGCGCGGTCCGGGAAACAGGCAGTTTAATCAGACACTAGGTACAATCCACTCGCTAAAAATCAGAAAGCTAGGAAGATATAAAACCCATTAGCTTTCAAACTTCAAAATATATCCAGAGACAGGAGCAGAAACAGAAGCTTTGGTGCTTTAAATGTGACCTGCACAAATCAGTTTTCTGTTTGTTTCCACTTCTTTCACAGTTTAAGCTTCAATCAAATCAGCAGTCTCTAGGGATTTTGAAATTGCTAGAGATTAAAATCCTCTCTGACTCAACTGTTTGGCTAATGCTGAGTACTTAATAATTCTACTTGTAAGAGACTTTTTTGATGAAACACTGCTGTTTGCTATCTTCACACGCTCTGTGCTGCACCATAATATAAAGCAGCATTGTCCTTACTTTACTTATCACTGAATGTAGAGAAGAGAAAATGTGGTATTATTAGTAGTTCTATTATTTGGCAGACCTGGAAGAAAACACCTTTCCAATACCAATGTAGAAACTATCACCTACAAAGGCAAAAAATGTACTTCTCCAGATACAAATATACATATTCATGGCTTGGTTCCAAGGATCGGAAGTTAATAACTATGATAGATAGACCAGAGCTAGGTTAATGAATTTCTAAACTTTATGCTTTCAATAATAAAACCATTTAAGTTATAGCATTTGGACTCTACTTCCACAGATCAGGCACTTTGATACTCAACAGGTTGAGTAAATTGAATCCATATATTGTATTTACGTTCTCTGTCAAGGTTGCTTCTCCACATTTGAGAGATCAAAGGCAAAACAGTCATCAACCCTGTAGCCCTTAATACTGTGTTCATTACATTTAATCAAGTGCCAACTGCACCGCATCATTCACCAACCTTAACAAAATTTAAATGCACGGCATTGTTTAGCAACAAATGTATGCATAACATTGTTCTACTACACACACATACACACTCATCCCAAAATAAGACAAAAAAAATTGGCGGGGGATGCAAAAATAATTTCATTTTCTATATTATACACCAAAAGAAATAGAAAATATACAGAACTATCCAGTAAACATTTCTGAGGTGATTTTTCTACCTGAGGCAGCATCAATCACGGTAGAAACTCCCCTTCGATCAGAGACTGGACGGGATGACCCTGGCATGCTGACTGGGTCAGAGCGGACCGGCTGGATCCTGCAATGCAATTTAATTTAACTCACATATGTTACTGGCATCAAAACTGTCACTTGCTACAACAGACCTTAAATCAGGAGTGCTGGAATGGCCCAATCCATTAAAGAACCATTTACTCTAAAACAAGACAAATAGGGAAGCTGCAATCCCTAATTCTTGCACAAGGAGAAAGCACAGGAAACATCTCCACACTCCAAACCCTTTCTTCTCTGTTATTCAATAAATTTTAAGTAAGGGATTGAAAGATTGACATTAATTAAAAGAGAGAAATTAAGCTGAGCAAGAGAAGAAATTCTTTTTTTTTAAACTTTTTAAAAAAGATTTATTTATTTATTTATTTATTTATTTATTTATTTATTTATTTATTTATGCAAGCACTGGGTACAGTCAGAAGCGCAGGAGGGTGAGAGAATTCACCAGAGCCAGAGCGGGGAGCAGAGCAGGCAGAAGGACTGAAGTGCACTGCTGAGGGGAGCAGCGGGCGGCAGGAGAGGTCTGCATGCCATGTGGGACCGTCCTCCGGTGGCCGGGGAGCAGCCAGGGATCGAACCGGCGCTGCAGAGGCTGCGGGCAGCTTCGCAACCCAGCGCTCAACTGCTGCGCCACCAGAGAGGCCCGAGAGGAAATTCTTAATACAAAAACCTTTGGCATTTACAAGGAACAGATATGAAGAGTTTTGCAAATGTTCAAATTCATGAACAGAATCATAATGCCTTCGATAAAAGGCAGCAATATTACATACAAAATTTAGAGTAACTACCTTGAAATCCTTTTAAAAATTATGCTATATATGGCAACAGAATGGGATAACAGACTGATGGGATGGGACTGCCAGGGGTTTAGCTGGGATCACTACTATTTAACTGAGTTACCTCCATAAAATTACCAATTAAAAAATAAGAATCAATTACAGTCTCAGCACAACCGTGATTTAATACACACAAATTCAAGGTGCTTAAGATTGCTAAATCTTTAAATGTCAAGAGTCTATGTCCAGCAGTATTAGAATAATACTATTAAAATTAAAATATCTATATGAATAAAAGACCTAAGAGTGCCAGGAAACTTAAAGGAATGAAAAATTGTTGCAACAAGTTGAACATGTATTTTTTGTAATTCTTCCATGCAATAAGTATTTGTTGAATTTTAGTCATGGACAGCATTATTCCAGAAACAAGCAGGCGAAAAAAATGACTACAAGGTCTAAGCGCAGATGGATGGTATAGCACATAAAAATTCATAACTGATTAGAAACTAGGTGTAAAAATGAATGACCTAGGTAATAAGAGTTCAGAATAAGAAGGGATTGCATGCAAGATCCACAGTGGATAGAGGAAACCTTATGGTGCCTAACAGAAACTGGATCTGTATACAGTAACAGTATAGGTATACAGAGAGAGGAGCCCTTTAAACAAATACCTAGAACAAGCGGACCCTTGGATCTGTGACTGAGCATGACCAATACAGGCATCATGAGATGCATGATTAGGTTGAAGCATAGCGTTCATAATGGCTATTGGTAAAGATAAGAGATTGGTAAACACCATGGTCAGATTATATGGATCTGAACTGACTGCAGAAGAAGAGTAGTTATTAAATGCATGGTTTGACTATATGTGTATCTGTTGTATTAAAGAAAGAAATGTTAGGGAGGTAAAGGACAATGTATATGATCTAATACTGGAAGTTGGACATGCTGATGTACACAAATTCCAATCACTGCCATAGGGACACTATGATATTCTAACCAAAATTCATTAGACCCCATTGCATCCTCCTAAGCCAGTCAAGATAATTCTGTCATCTCATGGCAAAGATTAATTAGCTCTGGAAGGGCAGCGTAAGAAAATTTGGGCCAGTAAGAAAAGACAAACAGCTTATTTAAAGTTTCTGGAAAATATATTTTCTGGTTCTAAAGAGAAATTAGAAGCTATCTATATGGTCAGTTCATTGAAACTATAGCCCCCTCCTGGTCTATACAATATGTAAGCTAGTACATTTCATATTGTTAATTGAATTTATATTGTATTTTTAAAAAAATAATCCAGAGATGTGGGTAGGGCATGGAGGGGCTGTTGATGAAACTATACTGGTCATGAATTGAGGTACTGAAGCTGGGCAATAGAAACATATGCTTACATGATTAAAATTTCCCCTAATAATAAAAATAGATAAAAGTAAACTGGTTGTGGTAATGGGAATGTTTTAGAAGTAGAGAGTGGAGATGTTGTACAACATAGTGAATACACAATGGTTATTGTACTGAATAATACAGTGAAATTTATATTATATGAATCATATATCAACAAAAATGAGATAAAAAGGGTGGGAGGAGCTAATGAACATGGAGACAATAGTTGACAATGTGTATATAACTGAAATTTCTGAATAGAACTCAAAGTTCTCACCCCCCCCCAAAAAAAACAACCTCATTTATATGAAATATGTGAGTTGAATGCATATTTAAGAAACAATAAAATGTAATCAATTTCCTAGGAGTTACTCTTGAATGGGAAACGAAACGTCGTGTCTCCCTTCCTTTTATCAATACATTATGTGTTTCTCAGATCTATGAAGTTTTCACTGAATTGTTTTTAATTGCTCTATCATTAGTTTAGAACACTATATGAATCAGAACTATAGGAAACATATCCTCAGATGTATGTTACCACACCACATCCACCACCACTGACTTCATATTTTAAATTTTAAGTCACTGTTCTAAATTAGGGAGCTGCCATGAGGTTAAGCCATGCCTAAAACCCTTATGAATAGAACAGACAATATACCTGTCTGTACTCCATTTTGGTCAGGGTGCAGGGAGACAGGCTATCAATGCACAATATAATTCCCAGTGATATCTCATGGGGTACCGGACATAGTTACTAGATGTGATAGATCAGTTAAGCCAAAAAAAGAAAAACAATCTAAGCAAAGGCTTCACAGTTTAAAGGAAATAGTAAGGCACACAGCCACAGTGCCATTGTGCAGGAGCCTATAGAAATACAGAAGTCAGAGGTGAGGCATAGGGATACAGTGATAATACTGAGGAATAAGGGGCATATTAAGTACTAGGTCTATGCATATGCTGGGTGGAACATGGTATCCAATAGAACACTTGTAAATGCAATGATGTGAGTAAAATCTGAATTTCCCATCAAAACAGTGTTCTCAAGGAGGTTAAAGTTTAACCAAAGGGCTTATGCTCAAATTCTTAAATATAAATGGCAAGTGCAATCAAAAGAAATTTATAAATCTGTTATCAAATACAAAGTTTAGTAAAGTGTGTATGTGCCCAATGAATAGGACAGTATTCTAATCAAGTATGAAAATTTAAATTCTTTTAGATAACAATTACCAGAAGGTATTTCAGATTCAGGAACATAGTTTTGTTTGAAGATGCAAGTTAGACTTAGATGAAGAACTAAGTCTGAGGTGCAGAGTAACTAAGAAAGGTGGAAGAAGTAACAAAACAGGAACAGAGTTGTGCATTTAGGAGCTAGAGATGTCCTCTAATGAAAAGGGACTGTCATCGGGGGAATAGAAAAGAAATAGGGTCTCGTGAACAGGTCAGTCAAGAGACTGAACATATTAACAATTAACTGAATGACTTATAAACATGAATGCTACATTTGATCACTAAGTTGACTGTCGACTACTTAAACTAGATCACAGTTTATAATTGGTAGAAGTAAAACTTGGCCTAGCACCCAATTGTCACTATTGCCTGACATCCTGGGGAAAAGTGTCATCTCTAGAAAGCTCTAGAGAGTAAAGAAAATATTTTAAAAAGCAAAAAAGGATGGGGGGAATAATAGCAACAAAGCTAACTAAACAAAGAATTAAAACATTAAAAAAGGTATTAAAAGAAGACATGTGCCTTTATACGGATTATTGTCAAATAAGAAATACTATACCTTATCTAACTACAACAATTTTCGCTTTCTTATAGAGATATGTTGTTAATGTTAACAAAGAGGTAGATAAAAACAAATTTTTTATCCACAATTTCCAACAACTTTAAACAGCAAATACATGAAAAAGGTCAGAGGGCTATTTTAGATTCAAATAAAGTTACATTGTTGAACTTTTTAAAAGACAAGGTAAGGAAAGGGAGATTATATTGCATTTCACCAAGTCCTTCATTGTAAATCTTACTGTGTAGTAATGTCTTGATATAACAAACTGAACCACTAAGCAAAGCTGAGACTGTAACAGTAAAAAAAAAATCTCAGTTGCATTTATTCAACGAGCTGGCAATAATAAAAACCATACTTTGTAAACCTTATTATGAAGACTCTTACAAGTAAGGATCAGATAATATACATGAAGAAGATACACACACATATATATGTGCAAATAGAACATTTGATTTTATATTAACACTTTCTCATCAAAAACTTTTTACAGTCTAAAATAAGGAATATGCAGGACTAGGCAGATGAATATAGTTTTAAAAACTAAAAAAAAAAAACAGTGTATAATCAGACTTTAAGTCCTTAGAAATATGAATAAGGCATCATGAATTTAGATGGCTTAAAAAGTGTTATTTAGGGAATATTAGTCTTAGAGAAATACAATCTAAAATACTTATTGAATAGATCCCACATAAGATCTCCAGAGGTACCAGAATCACAAGCTATAGTGCATTCATTCCTGAATACACTGTGCCCAAAGAGGAAATGTAAACATTACTGAAGATACTCATTCCTAATGAGATTAATCTGGTCAAATCACTCCCTTAGTTTTTTATTTCTTACCTGAGACTGTTGAGATCAAGGTCATCTGTATCAAAATCCAAAAGGGGTTGTGGAGTATCACTTGGACCATGAGACTGCAACACAGATGAACTAGATGATATGACTGTGGTTTGGCCTGAGGGATGGATGGTTTTGAACTGGAACTGTGGACCCATCCACAGACGTCTGTGGGGTCCAGTGTGAGTTACAATTTCTACCTGGAACAGATTAGGTATGATGATTGAAACATGTTATATCTTCCCTTTGAGTCTTTCACAATTCCCTACCCCATCCCATGTCTGAACACCCACATTATATATGTGTATATGTATATATGTACAATATGTACATGAACATATACATACATTTGGTTAGAGTCACAAATGTACACATACACACACACACACACCACATGAGAGTAAAAGGACCAGTTACTGCCCCAAGTAACTAAAAGTCACCTCCTTAGGGACTACCTTTTTCATTCGTTCTAGAATATTTACTACTCTATGGGCATGCACTGAATAATACACCTATCAATATACAGAATAAAATTAATTATCTTCACTGAGGATCAAACTTATGAAAAATTTGAAGTTGCTCAAAAGGGAGGAGGGAAAGGTCTGAAACATTTTTCTATATCTGTTTGTTTCCTTCCACAATTAAATATAATATGCAATATAAAATAGATTTCTCCTAACCACCAAAATTTACATCAAATGAAGTCTTATATATTCTCTCTCAATGTAGACTTGTCTTCAAAATACTATTACTTAATTAGTATGTCTCCTCAACTACCATTAACACTGGCAAAGGAATTTTAATTGCAGCAAAATAATAACACCAAAATGCCTTATGAATTTCATGCTTCATGGATGGAGTAGGGAATGTTGCCAATATTGTATTAACTATTGTAAAGACAAAGCAGAGAGTAGACACTGGTTAAAACATGAGAATAAACAGATAATTTTACAAATGAATAACTAGAATACTAGAATAAATATGCAAACCCTTGGTGAAAGACTTAATTAATAATGTCATCTGATTCCTAGGTCCTAATGTCTGTGTACATACTTGATAGAACTTCCCATGTGCCTTGTGTTGCCCTCAGTTCTTTTACGCTTGATCATATTTCTCTGCTTGTGATGATGAATTCTTAACAAAATATAACTAAAAAGGCTCAGCATGCAGCTCTGTGTGTAAGTCCTGAAGGGCAAAATCATCATGGTCTTGGAACAACATTCATATTCTCACTAGTCACCAGGAGAAAATGACTCAGATTTAGGACAACGATTTCTCATTTAAATAGTTGTATACAGTAATGTAAATTAGGCCACAGGGACAGCGTTCTGTGTTTTTTAAGCTCAAATGCATCAGTGTCACAAAGCCAAGAGGTAAACAGATGCCTGTGCAGTTTCACAGAGGTGATGGCCAGATGTTCCCATTCAATTTCCTGGTGTGTGCAGCACAAACATATTGTGTTCACTTTCACATTGACAGCACACATTACCCCTTTCCCTAATTGAAAAGTTGAAGTGAAAGACCGTGGTTTCTTTGCCACCATTCATTTTGTTCTGTTTAGTTTTGAATATTATCAGTGTATCCGCAAGAAAGGATATGGACCTCCATCTGTCAGGAACTGAAACATCGACACCTCCTTCAAGGAGCCTCTCCTGAGTATTTAGGTGTCAAGCAGTGTATGTCACCTGGAATCAACTTGACTCTCCAGTTTCTAGGTGCCCTGGATTTTTTGAGACTACCCTCTGGGAGAAGGCAATGAAACTGTTCCCAGCCCCTGTCGAAGCACCTGTCTGATGAAAAGCTGCTGGATTGGTAATCTGAGACAGGTCATTAACCTCCCCAAATGATGTCAGACTTGAAGCAGACATAACAGCATTTGTAATGAAGTCACTTGTAATCTCATCATTTTGAAATCTCCTCAAGTATCTTTTATTTCAAAGCCATGAGATGAAGACAGTTTCACCTGGCAGGGGGAGGAAGGGTCAGTTGAAGCTGTTATAGGCTGTTTTAGAGACCACTGGAAGCCCCATAAGGCACAATGAGGACATGTGCAGAGTGGAATGCTGCATTTTCCTGATCAAAGCATGGGCCCCATCCTCAGAAGATGCTGGTGTCACAGACCAAATCCAAAAGATTCTTGAATGGCTTCTCTTTTAAAACATGGCCCAATCTTATTTTAATTCAAAGATGCTACATAAAACCCACAGTCCTAAACAATATAAATGAATTATTTGAAAGATATACATATGCTGTGCCCTCGTATGAAAGTTAATGTGCACACACACAGACATGTATACATGTATGTGTATTCATAGACACAGACAGACACACACACTTGCAACAGTATTATCAGAACGTCTCAATATGTAAATATAATTGGTTAATTCTTGTCTACCATAAAGAATCTAATTCCAAGTATTTTCCAATAAGGGAAATATTTTTAAAATTCAAGAATAAAAACAGGATTTCTGTTTTCTTTCACATAGGTCAATATCAGAATAACTTCAGAATTTACCTGAGAAAGCCATTCTTCATCTTCCTGTCCACTATGGTCAGAAGCTAAACTGTCATAGGACCCATGCCGAGTAATGGGTCCCGGACTTCCAGGGGGAACCACTGTAATGAGAAGGAAAACATATTTAAACAACATTAATGAATGCAGTGGAGAATGAAATGTGATCACAACCATCCTGGATATAGTGATAATTTATAAGAAAAAACATGATATTTAATGCAAAAAGGCAATTCAAATAGAGAATAAAAAAGACTAAAATTCTTAGGAATATAAAAGATCTTCAATTAAAACTGTGCTTTAATATACATACATTTATATATATATACTAATATGTTGGATTTTAGTCATGACAAATATGATTGTAACAACTAACTGCATGTTAACGAATACATTCCAGAACAGTAACAACTGTACTATACACACTAGTGTATTTCTTAGTTTTCAGAATTTAGGACACTGCAATCACTTCTAAGTAACAAATCTGATGGAGTTCCTATAATTTAGGCAGAATTTATTATTTTTTTTTCATATTTCAATAGTTTCCCTGATTCTTAAGTGGTATGATATAGAACTAAAATAGATAGTTTGCTTTCTCATACAGAAAGAAACCTATGCTTAGTCAAAGCAATAAAATAATTTTGAAAGTACCACACTGTCTATTTATTGAATTTATTATTTTCATTATAAAACAAACTTTATATTTTCAATCAAGTTTAGGTGCATAGCAAAACTGAGTGTAAGGTATAGAGATTTTCAATATACTCTCTACCTCTAAATACCATTTTAGTACTAAGATAAATAAACCAATGCGGTACTTGAGGGAAAAGAGAGAAAGAGAAAACAAAAAGGATAAAATGTGGTTGAAAATTAAATGGTTAAAAAAGAAATGTGGGGGAAAAAAACAGAAAATAATCCTATAATTTCCACCACCATTTTTCTAAATGTACATATTTCTAAATGTACATTTTCCTTAGATGAGATTCCTAAAAATGAAACCAAAGTATATGAATATATTTACTTTTTTTATGCACATTCCCAGAAAGAGTTATAACTTCCACAATTGCCTACTGATAATGCTATTCAAACCGCATTCTTGCTTATTAGAATACAGACAAAGATGGGCCTCCCCCAGTGGCGCAGCGGTTGAGTGCTGGGCTGCGAAGCTGCCCGCAGCCTCTGCAGCACCGGTTCGATCCCCAGCCACTGGCGAGGGTCCCACATGGTGCGACAGACCTCTCCTGTACCCGCTGCTCCCCTCAGCAGTGTACTTTGGTCCTTCTGCCTATTCTGCTCCCTGATCTTGCTCTGGTATATTCTCTCACCCTCCCGCGCTTCTGACTGTACCCAGTGCTTGTATAAATAAATAAATAAATAAATCTTAAAAAAAAAAATACAGACAAAGATGAAGTGAAGTAGAACCTAGAACAAGATTTTAAATAGTACATGCTCAAAAACACCTACCTTGTGGGGAGAGGACAAATAGTACAGGGAGGGAAATCAGCAAATTGTTTGCTGTTTGTCTTTTACAATAAAGGTAGCATCATGTGTTGAAAAGATATTGGAACATTTTAAAAAAGAAAACGAAATTATACTCTGTATAACTAGCTGGTCCAAATGTGAATATCTGTAAGAATTTAAGTTCAGTTCTTTATATAGTAAGCATAAGCAAGCACCTACTGCAGAATAAACAGCCTTTAAGTATTAACTGAAAGAAAGGAGGTTTGGATTCTGTACTACATAATATCACCATAATGGCTGCACATGATATAGTATGATATAACATAACATAACATAACATAACATAATATTACATAATATGTCAAGGGTAAATTTAAAAATAACCCAGTAACTAGGACTAGAATGAGAAGCATGATTATATTATAGATGAAACAAGATTAGTCATGAGTTCATCATTGCTTAAACTGGATGACAGGCAATCGAGACTCTTTACACTTTTTTTTTCTAATTTTGTACGTTCCATAGTAAAAAATTAATGACAAGCAAGAAAGCCTCTCTCCTCATCCTCCCAGTCATTATCTGCTTTCCAATGAAAATGGTAAAATAACCATATAAAAATCAAACAACATATCTAAATCCTGAATTGTAAGAACAGTTTGCATATATATTTTCAATAAAATATAGTCTTCTAATTAATAATGTTTTGAACCATTCAGAAGATAGGCAAAACAAAATATAGGTCTGATAGGATAATATTTTTCAAAATGAAATAAATAGCCATCCTCCCCCTTACATTTCATTATGTTTTAAAATACCCCTGTTTGAGATAGGAAGAACAGTCCATACTTTCTACCTTAGACAAGCAATAACCTAGCAACACACAATGAAAATAAGAATTCAAAATCGCGATCCTGGGATAAGAATAAAAGACAAGTATGATAAATCAGAGCAAAGCTTCCATGCCATCGATCCAGACTGGACAATCTGGTTATGATTCCTATCTTACACAGGGAAGGGAAATAGGAACATCCCAGCAGGGACAATGAGAATAAAACTGTCCTTAACTCTCCCATCTCATTATTTTATTCTGTAAGCCCTAAAGAATTTAGATGCAACTTTGGAGGGGGTTATAATTGATTGATTGCCCCATATTTGTTAGCATGGAACAATTATTTATAGAAAAATCAAGTTTTTGCATTAACATATATAAATATATCTTGCAAGTCTGTGTTTAGTTGACTGAAATACATACACCATCTATCTAAAGGCTATCTTTTAAATTTACCAACTGTCCTTAGATAACTAATGAGCCTGAGAGAGGAAAGTTATATGTAATTTTGAGGTAAAAAATCTCTGCCAAGTTCTATACTTACCTATAGGAAAGTTTCTTAAAACAAGCCTATCCATCTAACTAAAAAGGATATATTGTCAATTTACTTTAGAGAGTAGAACTTCAAAAGTACTGCCTCTAAATACAGACCATTGATAAGTAGAGATCAACAAGCAAGGGCAAGATGAGCAAATCTTTAGGAGGTAACTATAAGCCAGGCTTTGTTTGTACTGTGTTTTCAGGAAAGCAGAGCATGCTTCCAGTGAGTAAATAAAAGACAAAAGCGGGGGTGGAGGGGTGGGGGGCAGGAATCACTAGAGTGTACTTGGTGACTTACAATATATGTGTTTCCAGATATATATTTTTATATTTTAATGTGTGTTCATATATAAAGCAAACAAAAATAAATTTGCTTCAGTACCAACCTCTGCAAATTTGTCCTGTTAATCTATATAAATCCCTAAAACTTTCAAGTCAGTAGAACAAATAAAGTAAAATTATGCACAGAAAGATTAAATGATTCATTGATAATTTTCCTAAGTCTGAATCCCACATAATAAAATTTTCATATCCCAAAATGGAAAATGTCAATTTATAATATAATTTCTCAAATCCATAACTAGTTTGCATGAGTACCCTGGATTTGAATTTTTGGATATCTCTGCAATATGATATACAGACCAATGGCTATAAGATTTTTGCAAATTACTCTTGACAAGTAAGTTATTTATAAGTTAGACAAAGTTAAAACTAGTGCTTTAGATAATGCTAAAGTATAGGTACAAAGTATTAGTACAATAATGCTTAAACTAAAGAAGTATAAATAATATATCAATAGACATCTAAAGTGACATGCAGAAGTCTCCTTTTTAACAATGGTTAATGGAATAAATACAGGTTAATAATTGGGAGGGAGAAGGGTCCAAACAGGGGAAGGAAGAGCACAGGGAGGACAGAAAGGATCAGAGGTGCTCTCGAGGTGAGAGAACTACTGGAGCTACCCCTGAGGGAAGAAATCAAATACTGTCCAAAAATTGACAACAATGTAAGCAAATAAATAAATGTAACAGTAAATAAATAAATTTTAAAAATCAAGCTCTGATAATTATTCAGAAAATACAGACTAATAATTATAGGTTAGGGTATGAAGGATTAATTCAAGGTCTATTAATGAGTTATTGCTAATTCTGATGAAATTTAAATCTTCTAATATTTCATGGTGTTTTCACCCAAAGTGTAACAGTATATTCTCATTCCCAAGAACAAACTCTTTCTAAAATATCCAAAAAGTAAAATATCCAAAAGCTAGATTTCAATAAACTAAATCATGTATAAAATGTCCACTCTTTCAGTTAGAGAACAGAAGATAAGTTTTTATAAAGTATTTGAATACGCCTTATAGCAGGGCAAGTTTATTACTTGTGTTTTGAGGGTGTTTTAAATATATAGGAATAAACACAGACTAGGTGTTCCTTCAAGAGAAAAAAAATAAAAGGTACAATTATTTGCTCCCAGCACTATCTGCGCTTAAAGCAATGAAAGAAAAAAGATTTTGATAATGCATACAAAAATTAATACTAAGCACACACAAGTTATAAGCATTCTTTTTACATAAACAAACACAAAGCATAATACTGAACATTAAGCAGTATTTCTTTATTAAAAAAAAACAAAGGGAAAATCTATTGGTTCTGTTCTTATTCTATTCCCTCCTACACTTCTTGAACTCCCAGTAATAAATTCTTATAGCTGGAGCTCTGGAAGCTTCAGAGGACACAGCTAATCAACTACAGGTTCTGCTGCTAGTGAACTCATGCTCCAAATTTTAGAAGATGTTGAAAAGCTGTTCTACTCCCTGAAATGTGTCTCAATGCCATTGAAAATATGGCAAACCTATTTCTCAAATAAGGGGGAGGGGGAAGTACCAATCCAAATGGGTCAGATCATTATCAGACACAGCTAGTGGCTTTAGTTTCTGCTGAAAAAGTAACAGATGGTGAATATAGAAAGAAACTTAAAAACTTTTAATATGAAAAACAAAGATGGATCCAAAGATTTTTACTGAAGAAATGAGTGTGAGCTGGGTCATACTGGCAGCTGGGTTTTATGTGGGCAGTGACATAAAGTATTCTTCAATACTTCAATACTTCATCATCTTAAATACTTCAATATTTAAGAGCAGACACAATGTTTTGTTGACCCTTCTCTTTACCATCACCACAAACATTAAAGCCCTTACCATACCGAAGGGTTTCATGGCATCCTGAGAGGTGAATAATGCTTTGCCTGCATTATTCAGTGCTTTAGGTTATTTAGGGAAACAACATTCCTTTTTCTGGCAACAGAGAAATTTGTGAGCTAAATGACATCATGCTGCCTTGAATGAAACAGCTCAGGCTCAAAGTTCACCCAAAGGCCAATAGTGATAAACTCTCATCCAAGGACAAACTTCAATATATTTTTTGGTACTTATTAAAAACAGCATTTATATGTAACAGCCATATAATAAGAGAGGGAGGGCTCTCTCTGTTTCTGATCAGAAAGCACTCACAATCTGAGGAATAAGTTCTTCTTGGGGATGTAGTTTCTTAGTACAGAAACAAAATAGAATGGCTCAAAAGACAATCAATCTGAAAGTAAAATGGTGTAAAGGTTTTCCAATGAATGAACAATTCACAAAAGAGGAAATATATATATGTAACTAAATACTTGAAATCAGAGAGTTGCAAACTTAAACAAGTTGTGCCTTTCTATTATCAACCTGGCAAATCTTAAACTCTGTACTTTTAAAAAATAACTTTTTAGAAAGTGAGAATTCTCTCAGTTCACAAATAACATACCTTACCAAACAGCATGCAAATATACTCTTGCAATAGTTTTTCAAAAAATTTTATTAAAGTTGTGACTCTATTTCAGCTGAAGTCTAGACATATGTTTTCTGCATGATTTCTAAATGTTTCAATTTAAATGTAAAGGGATTCATTGAATCCCATACACAGGATAGCTAAGGACTTAGCACGTATATTACCAGTTGTTCTACTTAATAGGCGCAGTCTCTTGTATCAGTGCAACATCAGCTGAAGTGTTACTATACATAAAGGGGAACAAGCTTTACCTACGTTATATATTAAACGGATCAATGATCTTCCTTGCACCCTGACCCTGTGGTACCATAGATGTTCTCTAATTAATTATTAAAGTTTTCTAACAGTCAGTCATTGTACCTCTCCGATTTCACTTTCCTTTTATTCTACATTCCCAGAAGAACAGTCATCGGCAATATATAATTAGAAAAATGACATATCTTCACTGCCTATGAGATAATAGATTTCGCTGGACTACTGACAACATTCGGGCATCTTCTCTCAGTCCTGCCTTTTCCCCACTACCCTTAAAGTATCAAATAATAGTCCACAGAAGACAAAAACCAAAAAGCTTTCCTTCATTACTTCTGCTGCCATAGTAGTCATCTGACATTTAGTGTCTGGACAAAAATTATACCTGGAGGTAGTCTGGAAGGGAGCACAATTTTTTTTTTTCTTTTTTGCTTCGCTTCTCAACAACATAACCCTCAATACCATAAAACAGAGAGAAGGAATAAAACATACAAAAGCAGTATAGAGATTCACGCTGTCTCAATATATACGTCACAGCATTGAATAGATAGAAACAGTCTCTTTAAAACATTTGAAATTAAGGTGAAAGTGGAGTTTATTTACCTGAAAAGATGTATGCAATGTCTATTAGGGTAACACAAATTCTAATGTTACTCTAGTTTAAAAGTGTTAAAATAAGAGCAAAGTAGCTAGAAAAGGTCACCCTCACTATTTTAAAAGATAATATTATGAGTGTATAATATCTTGCTTACACTTCTCAGTAGCAACTTTCTCTTACCACAAGTAATATAATCTACCCAGAAAAATTAAGTCTAAAAGCAAAACTATTGTCAATGATGCTCACATTTATAGAAATGTGGAATACAAAGCATTAGTAATAGCAGTTGTCTCCTAGGAGGGTAAGGATGGCAGGGAGGTGACTTAATTTCCACTAACTCGTGTATACCTTTTAAATCATGTATATACCATGTTCCTATTTAAAATGTGTATATACAGAGTTGTGGAATAAGCATAATATAATTGAAGTGGGTAGTGCACTTAATACAAGAAGTTAAGAAAACAAATTAAATGCGTATCAGTGGATGATGGAAACCAATTCATGAAATGAAAGATGACCTTATTGCCCACTGCATCATCAGTTTCCTACCTTGTTTTCTTGAGTTTAGTGATATTTTGCTTAAAAAAAGAGGGTGAACATGCTTATACACACTCACACACTCTGTATATATTCACTTGTCATTAATACTATTGCTAAATAGAGGACCAACTTTTAGCAACTGTTCTACACCTAGTATTATGTTTTTCTTGAATGAAATGGTAATGCGTTGGATATTAGAAGTTTCATTAGTGTTAATTCTATAGTGACAACTATATTTTCACAGTTAAGTTTATATATTGGATAGATCTCTTTCAGAAATAATTCTTCACTCTATTTTCTTTTTTTAAATTAAATTAAATGTAATTTTATATAATTCTTACATCATTTTTCATTTTTGCACAATGTATGCATTTTTGTTTGGTTATATTCCCCATACAATTCCCACCCCCCTTATTTTGACCCTAATCTTTCCTCTCCTCCCTCATCCCGGTGGTGTGTCTCTGGTTTATAGTTGTTTATTTATTTTGATTTTTTCTTTATTATAATAACTCTGAAATAAAATATTCTCTGAGAGACTAAGATGAGTACAGGAAATGCAGAACCCATTACATATTGATGTCTTAAAGTTAAGAAATCACCAGAAGATGTGGTACATATACACAATGGAATATTACTCAGCAAACAAAAAAGATAAACTCATTCAATTTGCAGCAACATGGATGGAGCTAGAAGGGATCATGCTCAGCGAAATAAGCCAGAAAGAAAAAGAGAAATGCCGGATGGTCTCACTCAGAGCAGGAATTTAGAAAACCTAAATAAGGGACCTGGAAAAAGACTAATTATAATAAAGTAAAAATCAAAATCAACAAGCAACTATAACCAGAGACACACTATGGGGGCAGGGGGAGAGGGATTAGAGTCAAAACAAGGGGGGGGCGGTGGGAATAGTATGGGGACTATAACCAAGATGAAAATGCATACATTGTGCAAAAATGATATAAAAAATATATAAAATAAAATTTTAAAAAATTAAAAAAAAAGAAATGACTGTTTTTTGTCATTAAATTGTGTTCAGAAGTCAGTGCAGCACTCTGTTAAAGGAAGTAACCAGCCAGTGATTACAAGCTTATTGTTTGTGAACCCACCTACAATGGCACAGTTGAAGAGCAAAGAGTCTAATGTACTTAGTGAAGCTTCAACAATAAAATCTGATAAAAATAAAAGGGAGGGAGTTGTTTGTAAATGTAAAAATGGCAAAAATATGTTTTTGCAAAGTTAATGCAGCTTCTCCCATGCTTCACTTATTTAATATCTAGTTACATACTATATAAGTCCAGATCATTATGCAGCAGGAAGAATTAAATACAAATTTTCTCCTGCCTAAGCAAAAGAGGCAAGGCTCTCTTGGCATGGAAAGTTAAAAGCTTTTAGACCTGGAAGACATCAACATTTTCAACCTATACTTAAGAACATAATTTAACATCTTTCCAATCACTCATTAAGGATCCATGATGTATTTCATGCAATGGGAAAACTAAATGTTCGCGATTTTAGCTCCGAATAAATGAGAAAATTCACAGAACCAAGAGGATAGGGCAAGGAGTGAGACAGTGAATACCAGCCCACAGTACTATTAGATTTTTCCTCTTTTCAAATGCGAAAGAACATTTTTCCAAGGCTTATTACTCTCCCCTCAAGTGGCCCACAATGTCAGTCAAAATACTAAAAAGAGCTAGTGCCTTTAATACGTGCCACTGCATCATATATGTAATATAATATTATGGTTTTCAAAACCCTCATCATTAGAGCCATACTAAAGGATTCACAGGTAATAAGATAAAATAGTGGGTGACTTTCTCATGATATTTCCACCCCCATACATTTTAAGGGAACAGAAGAAACAAGAGGGATACACTTAATTGTTGAAACTGGGGAACTGGTAGATTTGTTAAACTATTCACTGTACTTCAACATTTCTATAATAAAAATTCTTTAAAGACTGTGGTGTGTTTGAAAATAATGAAGTAGACATTTCATCTGCAGGCTGACACAGAAACATTTTGATTCTTTTATTGGTTAGATTGAGGTATGTGAGGTATTTGGGACTACTTATGATTTTTTTTACCCAGCACTATATGTGTGAGAATCATCCATGCCAATAAATATAGCTCTATAACATCTTATTTCTGACTTTAACAAATTGAGACAGTGACTCCTTCCCTTTATTTTCTTTTCTCATTTTTCCTGTATACCTGCCTCCATTTTCTTTCTTCCTCTCTAGATGCTTTTTAAAAGTTTTCTTGAAAATCATCTAATTAAATATTACTTGAATACATGTGTATTGTAAACTTTAAGAATATACAATAAAAAATGAAAGGGTCACTGGCATAGAGAACGGTGATTAGAATGATAATCTCAGAAAATCAAATGTTCTTCTGGCATTTCAAAAGTCTTAAGGTTGAGAGTCTTAATCTCCAGAGCAAAGTCTATCAGAATGCATTGCACATTGAGAAAAACTTCACTCCTTAGAAATTACTAAGGGAATCAAGATGCTCAAAGCAGGGCCTCCCTGATGGCGCAGCGGTTGAGCGCTGGGTTGTGAAGCTGCCCGCAGCTTCTGCAGCGCCGGTTCGATGCCCGGCTGCTCCTTGGCCCCTGGAGGAGGGTCCCACATGGCGCGCAGACCTCTCCTGCCGCCCGCTGCTCCCCTCAGCAGTGGACTTCGGTCCCTCTGCCTGCTCTGCTCCCCACTCTGGCTCTGGTGAATTCTCTCACCCTCCCGCGTTTCTGACTGTACCCAGTGCTTGTATAAATAAATAAATAAATCTTAAAAAAAAAAAAAAAGATGCTCAAAGCAAATAGATCTACAAGGAATATTTGATTTGTGTCAATATATTAGAAATGCTAAGTAAAATTTCGATGACTCTGAAAATATGTACATTAGGATACAGCCATAGTTGTCCAGATGACAACTTAAGAACAGAAAAGACATGATGTAGTGCAAATGTTTTCTCTCTACTATTTGTTAACAGTAAAGCCTCTTTAGCTGGTAGTATCACCTAATAGTATTCAGAAAGGCAAGAAAAATCTAAAAGGAGAACAAGATACTATTTCTATCAATAACAAGTTTTTTGTTCGTTTGTTTTACTATTGTACCTATTTCTCCCCACCCCACCCCCAAACTGCTGTTCATTTCTGTACAATATTTGATTTCTCCCCTAAGGTGTAATTCCTATAATTCTCCTGCCATCATAGCACCCATGAACAATCATCACAGTCCCTTGTATTCATCCCTTCTCTGTCTTAATACCTCTCTTCCACTCTCCACGCTGTGTGCCTCAGATCTATGGTTTGTCTACAAGTTAAGTCTTTGTCCTGAACTTTGGATTCACTGTGTTCCACCTATAAGTGAAACCATGTGATATTTTCCTTGTTCCTTCTGACTTATTTCATAATTTTTTTTCTAGTCAAGATAATGTTTGAAGCCTTATATGTGAATATTCTCAATTAATATAAAAACAATCCTGAATGATTGGTATTATTAATACATACTTTAAGGAAGCAAAACTAAAGCTCAGGAAGGCTCAGTTATTTGCCCAATCACCCAACTAACAAACAGCAGAAATGGATTTTAGGACTATAGATTCCAAAGACCAAGTCTTTACCTAAGTTCAATTTAAGTTAAAATACTCATAAGAAGCTAGAGATATTTCTCTTCAGATGTCAATATCTCATATATGTTTTCCCATACCTCTTAGACTTCATATAATCATGTCATCCTCTTAATAAATATCTATATATCCTGATCAGAGCTACTAGTAGTAAAACCATCACACAATGGAGAAAATTTGCTTTGAACAGAGGTCACTTCACAAGGAAGTTATAGACATTCAATGAAGTTTTATATGTACTGAGAGAAACAAAGAAAGTAGTTTGAGTCACAACCTAATATTCACTATAATACCCCTGAGGAATCAGAATATTTCATTTTAGAAAATATTGGTTTGGTTTCATATTTAAAGGTATGCATGACATAAGCATGGAAGGTCGACTGGCACCTGGAAAAGAGAATTAGAAGGCAGCAGAGTGCACAAGAGGGAAAAACCCACCACCCTCGTAACACTGCTTATAAATCACAGCTCTGACCCAGACTTGACATCATATAAGGTTAGTTACTGAAACTCTTCGTGTGCTCATAAAACACAAAGAAAGCATAGTAGAAAAGACAAGAAACTGATGGTATAAAGGCAGTTCAGTGTTTCTTGTCTTTCCACCAAGTTCAACAAAATCACAAGGCCAAATGCCTCCTGTCATATGACATGAGGAGAACAGATTCAAACTGTAGAGAGACAGCTCTGGCATTCTCCTACCTCCCTTACGCCTTGATCACTGGGCTGGTCACCTTCACTAAGAAAGATCATGAGAAAAAATCTTTTTCCTAAAAAGGAGAAATTCAGTAATGACAAAAGCTGATCTACCATCAAAGCAAAAGTAAAGGTTTGGAATTAAATAATGTAAACAAACAACTGCAAGATGAACAAGTAGAGGTACAAATGAGAATTGAGCAGGAAGACAGAATAACAGTTTTCCTGTCATTCTCAATCTTTTCTGAAATAATAAATAAAAAACTATCATGCAGTCAGGAAATCCTGAAACATATTATACAGCAGAAATTTTTTTTTATAATTTTATAAAAGACAATGGTTAAAAGCACAGGCTTCTATTAATGGTAAAGAGGTGTGGGTAGACATATTAGCAACACTATCATAAAGATTTTTGTTTGGACAAAATCCATGTTTATATGATTATATTTCTTATGGTTGAGAGTGGCTATAATTAATGGATTTCCCTCCTTCTCCTAATGCAGTCATTTGTCAATTCAAATACAGAATTGTCCAATCAATTTTGATGTATTTAGTAAGCAATTTGTCAAATGGTGCTATAATCCAGTTAATATATTAATTCTTGTCAAGCAGAGAGTTCTGACAACTATATGCTTTTCCACAACTACTTTGAAGAGAAAAATCTGTGTTGGTGATTGTTGTGGGGTTAAATCTCTGTTTCCCAATATCTTTGAGCAAGCCACAGATTGTCACTGAGTAGGGATGAAGACCGCTGGAGTGGCAGTTGATTCTTATAAACTAAGTTCCTATAAGTACCAGTGTCTTTCCTATAGAAATATGAAATAAAGAGAGCAACTCAATAAATATCACTAAATACAAAATAAGTTTCAAAGAGGAACAGGGTTCTACTAATAAAATGTACACAATTTAATCTTAAAACTTACTTTACTAAACATATCCTCCTATTCTCAAAGTTTCTTTATGTGAATTGCTAAAGAGGTGGCTCTTAATATTTTATATTTCCTTTCCCAACAAAAGGTCTGACTCCCATCAGTACAAACAGGCATTGTACTAAGGCAGCAATTAGTTACTGGTTGTCAAGACTACAATGCTTGAAAGTTGACTTTGAGTTTACACCATTTGATACTCTAGAAATGGCAGTTTTCTTACTCTGCAAATATCTTTCTTATACTAGCTACTATACTGTTTCCATCTCTTCTCAAGTCTATCTGCATACTAGGTGATGGAGAAAAAAAATCACTAAATATGCTGAGTTTTCAAGTAGATGGTCCAAATTTGCATCACAGATGAAATATGAATTATAGTATCCAAGTGAGTCAAATCCTTTCCCAAACATTTCAGTGGTAGATGTAATCACTACCAGTTTTGGCAAAGCAGAGTACTAGCAAGACTGCTTTTAAACAGATAAGCTCTAGCGTCACCCTGGGCATAGCTGGTAAACACTTTTCCAAAAAGATGATGGTTCTCCCCTTTCACTATATCTAAATCTAAATTTTTCTTATCAAGGAATGCAAAAGCAGAGATGAAGTCAAATCCTTTCGAAAAACAGAACTGAAAAACAACAGGAAAATTTTTTTTGAGTAAAAAGTGAAAGAACAAAGAGAGAAAGGAATACAACATTTATACTTCTAGACATCAAATTGCCCACAGCCCACTCATGAACCCTGCAAGGAGCAAAGAAGGAATAAACAGGCCAGAGTGATTTGGCACAAGGCTGTATATTTAAAAACCTGAAATGTGCACTAGTCCTCCAGACTACCAGACGTCCCATTGTTTCATGTGTCTGCTGAGAAAGGTGCCCTATGTGTCAGAAAAGCACACTGAATATTTTTCAATGACCCAGGGGGCAGAGGTCACTTATTATAAATGGATAATGAGACCTAATGCAGTACTCTGAGTGTGGACAAAGAAAGGGTCTATCCATAGCCCCTGGTGGATTGGTCATTCAGGCTTTTATTTCCTCTATACACTTAATGGAGTCAAACAATTGACAGAAATTCTATAGAGAAGACTGGAACTGAGAGAAACAACTGTATTCTAACTCTGATAGACAGATACAAATAGTGACCCTGAAATGGCGCCAGAACTCCTGTTACCACAGGCATAGCAGACAGCTTTAGCATTCCGCCTAAATTCCCATTTAGTCATTTGTTAGCAATTAACCTTACTGATGGAAGCGATGGCACATCAAACCACAAGCTCCTGCCAATATCAACCCAGTGCATTATCACAGGTAAGCAAATACAGGCAATTCTATTTTCGTTCCTTATTTTTAAAGAAAAAGAACAACCAGATATCCCTGTACTCTCCATTCTATACCCTATTCTATTGACAAAACGTACCTTCAGACATATCAATGTCAGAATATAGGAATCTTAAACTCAGGGTGGAGAGAGTACATCAGAAGAGTGGTACACATGGACTAGAGGCTTTAGGACCAACAGATTATTTTCCTTGAATCCATCAAAAGCCACCAATTCCATGGCCGTAGTTTTTCTTCAATGTTCAAAAGTCATCCTTATTGATGTATACAAAAGTGTCTCATAGTCAGGGTTCCATGAGAGAAACAGGACCAGCAGGATACACATAAAGAGATTTTTTGCAAGGACTTGGCTCATGCTGTTTAGGGGGGTAGCTAAGTAAGCCCAAAATTCATAGAGAAGCTGTCAGGAAGAACAGGTAGAAACTCCTGGGCAGAAGCTAAAAATGCAGCCCACCTGTGAAATTTCTTTTCTTCCTCAAGGAAACCTCAATCCAGCTTGTAAAGTCATGCAACCAATTGGATCAGGCCCACCCAGATTATCAAGGATACTCTTTAAAGTGCTTATAGATGATGAGTCTACAAAATACTTTCACAGCAACATCTAGACTAATGTTTGATGGAATAACAGGGTATTATAGTCCAGACCAAACTGAAACATAATACTAACACATTAATATATTTTGACAGTATTAGTGGAAAAGACAGGCTATTCTTAACTGTACCTGAAAAAAAGGCAGGTCAAAAAACAACCTGAAGAAACACCAAGGTACTAATATCAGTTACGATTTCTGAACTAAAGTAACCCTTTATAAAACCTTTCCTTTTGTTTCAATTTGAAGAACAATTGTGACAGGAAGGTGATTTGACATGTAAAACATTTTGTACCAGTTGGTAAATGCTGAAGCAAATGAGTGAAATGACAAGATTTACTTGAGAGTGGAAATTAGGTTGTTATCTGTTGTTGGAACTTTTCAGCAATAAATTACAAAAACCCAACGAACTATTCTGGGGCTGTGAACACATGTAATACCATGGGTATCAGTAAGTAGTCTCTATCCCATAAACATAAAGGGACAGAAGGAAAAAGAATAATTTTCCCCAAACTTTTCAATCCATCGTTCATAAAGTTTACGATTATTGATGGTAATTTTCATTTAACTCTTTAACATCTTTTCACAGAACTTAATTGCACAATGTTCCCCAAGTTAGAACATACATATATATAAATGCTAACTTCGGGGTCAAAACATCTCAATCTTTTAGTCTCCTGAAGAAAAACATTTCTTTCACTAAAATAATTTCTCTATGTAAAGGCATGTGTCAGTTGATAAATTTAAGTATAAAAAAAGTGAAATTATTAAATGTATTCAATTTGAAGTGTATCTTAAGTATCTCAGATATTCAGACCTAGATAGAGCTACAGGACACACCCAATGGTCAACAATGGACTATAAATACTCTTTAAATAAGTCCTACATTACAAGTTTCCTCTACAAAAGAAAAACATTTCTTTCTTCCCTTTCCACCCTACCCACTCTTGGGCAAATATTTATTATGGACAATGCAAGGAAATATTGTTGAGTACCTCCATCATACTTGGTACATACCACAACAGCGATGCAATCCAGGATGTTAGGCTAAATCAAATGTGCCACTGGAGAGACAGCAGCGCAGAAATTTGCTGCTATTCCAGAGCACTGACAATGATCATGGTAAAGAAGATCAATTTCTCTTTCACTTTTGTATCAATGTGTTCAATATACATCACCATTTTGTTATAAAACCAATAAACACTATACAATAATAAAATATTCTCAAATCACTTCATTCTAAACTCTAAAGTGTGAATTTGTATTATAGGGAAAAATATTTGTTATATCTATTTTCATGATTGTAGCCTGTTTTAGGAACAAACAAACTTGATTTGTTTCTTCCCAGCAGTTTTGGGAATCAAGATCTCTAAAATCTAACCTTCATACTACTGGTTTCTGATTTTTTACATTTTGATATGTAAGATAAATCATACAAACAGCTTAGGGGCTATTGCCTTCATTATATATGCATCTAAAATAAAAAGGCTAGTGAAATCTAGGATATTAGTAAGACAATACACTTTTTAAAAACAGACATATCAATAGCCAGGACACTGACTTGAAAGGACCCCAGAATTCACTTGGTTCTCATTGGTATAATAAAAACTAAGATTTTTGTCAAAACAACACTAACACTTGAAAGTTAGGTTCCAGTGGGAGCTTTGGAATGATCAATAATGCCTTCTTACATGTTATGCTGTCTAGGGCATCATAAAGGAACCTTATGTCCTCTTCCCTAAACTCACTCTTGGAATAAATTACTTCACGGGCAGATTACTTGTTTCAGGAATGACCTGTTTAGGGGGGTACCAAATTAGTCTGGGAAGGGACCTCTAATATGTAAATACAGTTATGAAAGTTTTTTTTTTTCTTTTTTCCTTCTGGCTTGACTTTTTTTTCATCTTTTAAAAAAAAATTTTACATCATCATTCATTTTTAAACAATATTTGCTTTCCCCCACAGCCTCGGGTGTAGTCCCCATAAAGTTTCCTTCACCAATGCACCCATGCACCATCACCTCAGTCCCCTTTACAGCTATGAAAGTTTTGAGGTTATTTACAAGAGCTTGCTAAACATTACGTGGGCATACACTGTTGTGCCAAAACAGATACAACATAACACTTACCAATAATTTCTGTCCTACATACATTCTTCATGTTTATTTCACCATGTTTAAATAAATGGCATAACCTATTGCTGAAGCCAGACATACTTTTCTTCTCATTTTTGGTCAGTTAACTCATGCTATCCAAAATCTAATACATGCAACCATCTCAGTTTTTCTGAAATTTAGCTGTTTTTTTTCATGCTCACTGAAATGGTCTGCAGTAATAATTAACTTCTTCTTCTATGAATTGCTAAACCAATTAATTCATGGTTTTCGCATAGCACTATCACAATGTTTATGGACATTCATACATATGATTATCATTTATATGGTAATGAGGCAAAAGTAAAATCAGCAGAAACTGACCAGGTTGAGATCAAGATAATACACTGAATTTAAGTATGTGAAGTTTGAAAAATAATTATAATTATATTTTCATTAGTGGCCACATAAGAGACTAGATTTAAATTACCTCCTAAAACAACCAACAGCCTTAAGCAAAAGGCTTTTCTAAACCCTCCATAACAAACTTAAAGCTTAAAAATAACAAAGCTTAAAAGTCAGGACAGAAACAAATTTATTTTGAGTAATTTGATTGCATTCTAGGAATAAGGGGCAAACCCCACATAAAAAAGCAGGAAAATGTAATCCATATCAAGCCGGAAAAATCAATGAATAGGAAAAACCTAATAAATAAGAGAAAAGAATTAATACAACACTTTTATTACATGAATGTACATACACCAAACACATATATAATGAGAAAGAAATGAATGACATAAAATTGAAGCAAAATGGAACTTCAAGAAATGAAAAATAAATCTGAAGTGAAGGATTTATAGAAAAAAATTAACAGGTTAGACAAAACAAAAGAACTGATACAGATATAGTACAATAAACTATGTAAGATCAAAGAGAGAAGGAAGAGAATTTAGAAAACTAACAAAGAATCAGTGAGCTGGGAAAATATCCAGTGGTCAACATATATGTATTGGGAGTCACAAAAGGAAAGAAGAGCCATGACAGGAAAAAAACATTTGTGTTAAACTATTCAAACCGATGAAACTACAAACCCATGGATCCAAGAATTTCACAAACCTCAAGCTGAAGAAAACCACCATACTACAACATGAATTTAATGTATTTTTCTACTTTACTATTCTTTTCCTATTGCTTTTATGTTTTTTGTCTCACTCATGTCTACTCTGTTATTATTTCCCTTCTTTTGCTCTAATTTGTTCCGCTTTTTCAAGTTTTTGAATGTGGAACCTACCATCATTGATTTCAATACTTTCATTATGACATAGGCATTTAGTCCATAAATTTCTTCTTCAGTATTCATTTAGTGCTACTCCATAAGCTTTAGCACTTTTCATTAAAATTTTTAATAATTATAGATTATAAGAAGTTGCAAGGAGTATAGGAAATGTTTGTATACTTTTAAAAACTGGAAAACTGTCATTTGAAGAATCCACAGAATGTATACAGGATACACCACTTTTTCATATACAGTTTCACGTATGCGAATCTTTATAGGAGTGTGGGTGGGTGTGTATGTGTGCATGCATGCACACGTGAAGTTCTATTCAATTTTATCACATGAAAATTTCTGTAACTGTCACTACAATCAAGACACAGAACTGTTCTATTACCACAAAGACCCACCTACCCTTCATAGTCATATTCAATACCCTTTCTCCCACTCTGTCTCTGAGGCCTGGCAACACTAACCTGCTTTCCGCCCATACAATTTTATCATTTTTGAATATGTTATATAAAAGGAATCTTTTTTGCTCTTGGTGTTAAGATTTGTAATATGGCAAACATTTGAGAATGACTTTTTTCATTTGCCCTTGAGGTTCACCCAACTTATTATATGTATTTATGCTTCACTACACTTTATTTATATTTTTTGCTGAGCAGTATTCTAAAATATGTTCTGTTTTCATTGACATTAACAGCTCCAAATAACTTCTAATTTCTACCTTGATTTCATCTATGAACCATGTATTATTTAGAAATTTGATATTTAGATTCCAAATATCTGTGGATTTTCTAGTGATGTTACTAATTTATTATTTAATTTGACTGTGGTCAGAGAACATATTTTGTAAAACTTGAAACCCTTTAAATTTATTAAAACTTGCTCTAGGGACTGGAAGACAATCTGTTGTTGGGTGTTGTATTCTGCTTAGTATGATTTAATGTCCAACACAGGTTTAAAGTATGTTTCTCCTAAACAACATATAATTGGGCTGATTTTTTTTAATGAATTTTACAATCTCTGACTTTCTTTCAGGATATTGAGACCACTTTTAACTACTTAATAATTGGGGTTATGCCCTCTCTGTTGCCATTGTATTTTCCTTCCTAAGGCAAAATGACATGTAAAAATTTGTTTTGTTATTTTAATGACTGAATTATATATATGTATGTGCATGTATACATATATATATCTTAACCTTATAACAATTTAGCTGCAAGTGATACACCACTCTCATATACTATAGAAACCTTACATTTGCCTGCTTTCATTTCCCATTCCACTTGCCTCATGCTGTTGTTATCATTCCATCTATCTATCTATCTATCTATATATCTATCATCTATCTGATACCCCAATACTACTGAAGCTGCTTTTATTTTAAATGTGAATTATATTTTAAAGCATCTTAAAAAGATACATTATGTTTTCATCACTTTCAATGTTCTTCATTCCTTTACATCTGGTGTTATTTTTTCTCTATTTGAAGTATTTCTTTTAACATCCATGCAGAGCAAGTCTGTTGTTGATGAATTCTTTAATCTTTTTCATGTCTTTAGGATTTTTTAATTTTGTGCTCATGTTGAAGGAAAGTTGGGGAGGGGGCATAGCTTTCTAAGTCAACAATTATTTCCTTTTGCTATTAAAAAGAAATCAGAGGGTCACTGTTATTGTTGTTTCTTGGTATATAACTTCTTTGTTTTTTTTTTTTTTTTTTGACCACTACCTCACACCATACACAAAAATCAACTCAAAATGGATTAAAGAACTAGACATAAGACCTGAAACCATAAAATATATAGAAGGAAATATAGGCGAAACACTACGTGATTTGCACATCAAAGACATCTTTACAGACACATCACCCAAAGCAGTGATAGTGAAGGCAAAGATAAACAGCTGGGACTACATCAAATTAAAGAGCTTTTGCACAGCAAAAGAGACAATAACAAAAACAAAGAGAAACCCCACCAACTGGGAGAACATTTTTGCACCCAACACTAATGATAAAGGACTGATCACAAAAATCTGCAAAGAGCTGATGAGACTCAACAACAACAAAGAAAATAATCCAGTCAAAAAATGGGCGGAAGAGCTTAAAAGAAACTTCTCTGAAGAGGAAATGCGAATGGCCAACAGGCATATGAAAAAATGTTCAACATCACTTGTCATCAGGGAAATGCAAATCAAAACTACCATGAGATACCATCTTACACCAGTGAGAATGGCACATATTAAAAAAACTAGCAACAACAAATGTTGGCGAGGGTGTGGAGAAAAAGGAACTCTTCTGCACTGTTGGTGGGAGTATAACTTCTTTGTTTTACCCTCTGGCTGCTTTTAGAATTTTTCTCTATGTGATTTTGAACAGTTTGATTATGATGTACTTCAGTATGATTTTTTTTTAATGCTTCTTAAGCTTGGAATTTTTTTATTTTACTGTCTGGGAATCGGTGGGTTTATATTTTATATCAGATTTCCTATCTGTTTATCTTCAAGTTCATTGATTTTTTTTTTCCTTTTACAATTTCTAGTCAATTTTCAATGTTATCCAATGCACCTTTTCCATCAGGGTTTTCATATTTAAAACTTTGATTTGGGTCTTTCCCTTATCTACTTCTTTTGATCTGTAGACATTGTCATTTAAAACTGTCTGAATGATTCCTTGATTTACTATAGTTTCCCACCCAGATCATAAATAATATGCTAAATAATTATGGAAGACTGCCTGCAAATCTTCAGAGCTCTGCTTCTGCATATGTCTATTCTCTCTTACCCCTGCATAGCAAATTCTTGGTCTGGAGGTAGCCAATTGTAAATATTTGGCATTCTATGGGCCTTGTCATTGCTACACTATTACTCAACTTGTGGTTCTAGTTTAAAAGTGGCCACAGACAATATATAAAAGAAAAAGTGTGGCTGTGATTTTATAAAATTTAACTTAGAACATTTCATGGTAGTTTACTGATAATTGCTCTTCCTTCATGCTACTGGACTCGTAGCATGTTCCTTTAAATTCAGAGTCCTCTGTTTCCATTGGTTTGCCCTGCATTGAAATACAGCCTAGAAACCCTTTAAAGGTAGTAAATTGAGGCAACTATAAAGCTTCACTCATTTGTTTCCCAGCAATCCCCAACTGATTAGTGAATAATGTTAAAAACACAAAATTTGGAATTTTTAATGTCATGCATCTTAATGTCAGGTAAGAAGTCTGAGAGTTTCAGGCAGGTTTCCCACCCCCAACAGCCACCCTTTTGCCACATATTTAGAAATTTGTTTATCGACTTACAGTGCATTTATTGAGATTATAGGGCTGGAGGGGCAACAGGGATTCCTTGCTAAACATCCTGCTCTCCTACTCTCTTGTCCTGAGACAAATCTTTTTCCCATTTCTATTTACATCATTCTTTGTGTACTATTATTATACTTTCCGGAGTTTGTACAAGTCGGCCTCACTTGATTGAGAGATCCAAATACAACCAAAGAAGACAGTGACATTAGAGGTCTTCTCCTTCCACCAGATAGCATTTCTTTGTTAGAAAATGTGATTTTAAAATCTAAGCTGTTTCTATGTCTCTTCACTCAATGTAAATAAGCAATTCCTAATTAATATAGAATTCTGTGTCTATTCACTATACATTTTTTGCCTGTTAGAACTATAGCTATAGTAACATCTCACAAGATAAGAGAATACATTATTTATATTTGTCTTGGAAAACAGATATAAACATGATCAAAATCACATACTCAGAAAAGGTATTCTAATGTCATTTTACTGAATCTATTATTTAGAAAATGTACCCTTCTAAGATAAGAAACAAAGGTACAAAATAATGTTTAATTGGGCATACTGTTTTATAGTTTTTAAAAAGGACTGGCATCATGTCATTGATCACAATAATACCTTTATGAGAAAAAGTATTATTATTGGTATTTTATATTTACCAAGTTACTGAGAGGTACTTTGGAATGGAACCCTGTTCATTTCAACCTGATCCCAATTCTAGTCCATGTGGAATTCAAAAGGTCTAACATGAAATATATTACATAGAAATCACATGACTACTTCCCTTCAGATGTTCCTCATTCTTTTCCATTCCAACTCTGCAATATGTCACAGGATTGTCTTGTTTTCTCTGTAATACAGCCTTACGTAAAGCCATCCTATCTCATTCCAGCATAACTAAGAGTCTGCAACTCTGAACCTCCTATTACAACAATGCCAGAATGAACTTTCTAAAATATAGTTCTCATAGTGTCATTCCAAAGCTTGAAACCATTTGCTGGTTTGATACTACCTATGATGGTGTTTTATAGACTGCACCTGGGGAATTTTTCTGAGTTCTGACAACTAGACAAAGGTAGTTAGAGCTGTAAAATCAAGTGCTGTGAATCGGTTCAATTGACAGAAACAAAAAAAATTGTCAGAGATAGTTTCATTTGTTCTTTGCCCATATCTTTTTATTACATATTTGGGAGTTGCGACTGTATGGCTATTGAACAGTCCTGTCAAAATAACAAAACAAAGAAAACCAATATTATTTCTGAGTCAACGATAGTGAATTCAATAATTACTTATTTTTATCCCTTTTGAGGTAAGAGAAATATGATCATGATTTTAATTTGATATTATATAAATGTCCTGTTTTTTCAATTTCTATAAGAGTCAAACATATGCTTTGATAACCTAGAACCTATCAAAGATTATATACTCTGCTCTTGAGCCAGAAAATCACTAACATATTACCCCCCTGTGAATCCAACTTAAGTCTCTGCCCTCATAGTTCAAAATATAACCCTCTACTTAAGCACCAGTCTCATTTTATTTTACTTTTTTATTAAATGCATCTTCCAAATTAGAGAATTAATTCATTGAGAAGGGAAGAAACTCACTATTCACATTTAAATCTTAAGTGCCTAACACATAGAAGTCTCAACAAATACATGCTGAAACAATCAGTGATACAATTATCTAAAGAGTAAGACTGCCAACTATTTGTTATGATTTTGGAGTTTCATAACTTTTAGAGCAAAGTCAATAAATTTTCTCTATTTCCAGCATAATATTTAAAACATTATAAGCATGAAATAAAATGGTCTTAGAAATATTTTATATATATATATATATATATATATATATATATATATATTGTATAATACAGGCTGGTAAACTAAAATCCACTAGCAGCACATCATTGTTGATTTTCAGAAATTTTATAAAATTTGATTATGATTATACAGGGTTCAGAGCCATTGATTTAAATTAAGGAACCAATCAATTCTACAAAGTTGAAAAGAATTTTTAATTCTATAACTGTAAACTAGGTAATAAATATTAAAATGTCTCTTCATGGCTCCCCTACTAAACAAGCTGTTTCTAGTTCAATATACATTTCCTAATTACGGGAAAAAAAAGAACTTGAATTAATCTCCACAAATGTTAAAGATTAGTTATGAAAGTAAACAAACAAACAAAAACCCAATGGAGGTGTGATAATCACTTCATTATTGCACATAAAGTTCTACAAAAAACAAACCTATAATAAAGTACTCACAATGAAAAGTGTGGGTTTTAAGTCAGAAATAGATAACAAATTTTATGAGACTTGTTCTAGTAGCCTCATTTTCAAAAATAAACTTTCAAGTCCACCAGATAGTCCCCTCAATTGCAAGGGGGAGGGGCCGCAGGAAACATGAACAGTCAGAAGCATACTTAGTGTGTGCTATACTTATGGTTTACCCTTGTATTAAATATCTTACTTGCCTCAGTGTGATTATTCATGGCCTATGACCTACGAACCAGCAGAAATATGCATGGTTGAATGAGAAGTCAGCATTTTAAGATGAAATCTCAAAATACTGCATGGAAGAAAAAAAACAATGAGAACTACTTACGGCCAGCAAGCAGGAACTGATAATACTGTACTGCATCTGCAGCGAGGAGCAGAGGGTGATTTGCATTAAATGGTGGTTGCAATTCATTCCACTGAGGAGTTCTAAGGAAACAGCAGAAGAATATTAATATTTAAGCTTAATAGATGGGATATAAATCACCATCACTGTCACCACTTATAGACATTGATATAACCTCACACTGTCTTAGTAATCATTAAAATGAACTTGTTGGAGAGCTGAAACCTGAAACACAAGGCCATCTGCTTAAAAAGAATAAAAAGGTGGTAATGAGTCATACAAATTATATAGAATAAACATCAATTTAGTAGCAGAAGACACTAAAATGGGATAGACGGACATTCAAAACATTGGACAGAGAGGCATGGTAGAATTCAATTATCACAACTAAGGTGTTCTAATTTTACCTAATTTCTGACAATACTTTGCTCTATTCTTAGAATATATGTATATTTTAAAATAAAATCAAGCAGGAAAATTGTTTTTAAAAGCACAGTCGTGTTAATGGTTGACTTATTATAGACCTAATTAGCATATGAGCTCCAAAATAAGTCACTTATTTAAACAATGAGGGTGTAGTAATTTTAATGAGATCTGCCTGTTCCTAAATAGCTTGATAAATAAGATATTGATCACATCAATCCAGTGCAGCAAAGTAGCAGTAAAGAATGTTGGAGCCTCTAAAAATCAATATAAGAATATTTTAAAATGTCAAAAGGAAAAGGATCATTTTCATATCCATTTTTGTCTCTTTCCTTTTATACATGTCAGGACCAATTTTTCATACTATTTTACATTCTATTGAACAAGTTGTATTCTTCACGCTAGCTGAAAAAGACTAATGATTATGAAACTTTTGAGGTTTCTGGTTCCATCTTTTAGTTTTGTTTATAATACAGTGTATCATTTTACCAACTTCTATAGTCTCTTATTTTTTTTGTTGTGGTAACACTGATTTACAATACTGTATGTGATTTTGAGGCATAGGCTCACACCTGTGGATGAGATGCATGTCACTTCACCACACCCACCACGCACACACCCACCATCTTCTGCCATAAGGACTAAACATTTCTACCATGCTTAACCATTATATTCTGGGGAACTTTCTACCAATATATTCCCTTACATGACTCTTAATGTTATTTTCAGTGAGCATGAGACTGGAAATAGGGGAAGCACCGTAACTCTAGGTGGACAAGATAAAACCTATGTCTTAGGAAATGTAACGCAAACAGGTAAGGAGGAAGCAGTTCAAAAGAGAGGGATTCTCCAAGGTAAAATACAAAAGACAAATGAAAACATATGGCCACACACAAAAAAATGTATTCACAAATGTTTTTAGCAGCATAATTCAGGACAGCTAAAACTAGAAAAGACCACCAACCAATAAACAGATAAACAAAATGTGGTATATCCATGCAATGCAAGAATATTCGACCATAAAATGAAGTTCTGATACTTTCTACAACATTTATGGGCCTTGAAAACATAATGTGAAGTGAAGAAGTCACATTCTCTGATTTTCATTCATGGGAAATGTACAGAATAAGCAAAAAGTTTACACTCTGTGATGCCATTTATATAAAATCCTAGAAATTGTAAAGTAACCTACAGTGACTGAGCAGATCCATGGATGCCTGGGCTCCATGAGTGAGGAAGTACTTGGGGATGATGGATGTTTATTGTGCTTATTATGGTGATGGTTTCACAGCTGGACGCATATGTTAAAACATACCAAATTGTATGCTTTTAATATTTTATACCTCAATAAAGCTGATAAAGAGAAATCAAAGAAGGGCCCACCTAACCAAAGTCCAGCTGGCTCGAGGTGAAGTCATCATTTCCAGCGGGGTGTCATCGCTAATCTTGGGAGCAGTGCTGAGTGGCCGTGGTTCCATCATGTGTTCCACTAAGGTCCCATAGCAGCTAATAATGTAGAGAGACTCAACTACAACTTGCTTGGATTGATCTACAAACAGAAAAACAGAACCTGAATGCATAATAATGGCATAAAAGAAGCACTACGTATTAACACAAATTATTAACCGTGTCAGTCTGCTCAAAGGCTGTTGAGTGGAAACGCAAAAATGGGAATTTTTTATCACCTGGTACAGGTTCCTTGTTTAAAGGTTGCCTCTTCTAAGTAGACAATAGTAAATATGAAACTCTCTACACTATCAAAATATTTTAAAATCTTAAGCAACTGATTTAAAGAATGATGAAAATATTCTCAAAATTCTAATACATTGAAATATCATTTTATAGTCTTGTATTTTTCTATAATTTGTCCCATATTATGAAAAAAAATGACAACAGGTGGGACAGGAAAGGACTATATGGACTAAGACAATTACACAGGATAAACCTACTCAACTCTATGAGAGACTCTTTGTGTGCGTAAATCAGTTTAACTCATCTACTGTGTCTTAGAAAACTTTGATTAACTAATGTTACTTCAATAAAAAAATAACTACTTGATTAAAACAAACAATGAAAAACACACTTGCACTTCTGCCCCAAATCCTCTTTGTTTGTTACTTTCAATGGGACCTCTGGCACCCATGGTAAATACAGACTGTCATATTCTGAGGTCAGGTACTGAGTATGCAGCTAATCAAATAGTATAAGGAATACACACATTCTCATTACCACCTACTTTTAATTTACAGGACTTTAGTTATACAGTGGAATGAGGAGCATATAAAATCACCCATGAGTGCTGGGTGGGTCACGTTATCTCTTTGCCAAAGGAATCAATTACAGCTGATTTGAGAAAATGGCTAATGACCAGTCAGTGGATATAAAGGAGTAGCAAGTTAAAAGGGTAATTAGAACAGATGAGAGAAGCATTTGAAATCGAGCTCCACAGAGGGTTTTAACTAGTACAAAAAGTCACTTTGATATCATTGTTTAGCTTTCACAATGTCACAAAAAAAATAAAGATGGGATAAGAAAATGGAAGACTTGAATACTGTATCCTCTCCCACTTAGGTAAGGAACCTGCTGTGCCTGAGATCCTATTTCTAAGGAAGGGATCACTGAAAGGTGATAACAAGGGGAAGAGCTGGTGTCTAGCTGCCAGTATTAAGAGGAAAGGAGAGACATGTTGCCAAGCACAACACAACCTACAGAGGGCCTCAAAGAAGTGCCTTGCTAACAACTCAGTGTGTGACCTACTTTAATACTACTAAAAACTGGTGGGGGGAAGGGGGGAATCCTACATTCAAAATGAAATCATTTGTCTACGAATGTAGACATTCTCTTCTGCACAGTAACAATATGGAATCACACATTAGAACGGTAATTATATAAACATTTATGTTCTGATTATGGTGATCATGCAGGGATTAAGAAATGTATACATAAATTCAAGGATCAATGGTTACCACAAAAGATGATCCTTATTTCTGGGTGGGAATCTGTTTTGGTCTTTTAATTAAGATCATGGCAGTGTTCATTTGTGGCAACAAGGATTGAGCTAGAAGGGATGATGCTAAGTGAAATAATTCAGAAAGAAAAAGATAAATATCAATGGTTTCACTTATATATGGAATAGAGAAAAATTAAATAAAAGGTCAACAAAGAAAAATCTTGAAAGCTGACCATATGAGATATGAGGCATTCCTGATGGGAGGGGGAAGGCGAATGGGTGAGGGGTGGGGCGGGGGGGAAGAGCATAAGGGAATATGATGATGGACTATGGGTGCTTTGGTGGTGGGACCAATATGGTGACCACACCTGAGGGTAGAAATCATACTGTCCAAAATAAAAAAAAATAAACTAAATAAGTAACAAACAACAAAAATATCATGGCAGTGCTGTTGTTGTTTTAAGATTTAGTATCAAAAACCTGGGTTCAAACTCTGAAACCACACCTAGCTAATACTTCTAGCTGAATATTTCCTTAATCTTTTTGATCTCAAGTTCTTTTTCTCTAAACAGAGATGTGAAATGTGCTTTTAAAACATGTAAAAGCTACATATAATGCTACAGAAATGACAGCACTGAGATGACCTACAGAGTGTCAACAACAACAACCAAAAAAACAAAAAGCAAAAATACTCAACGGGAAATTTATTTCCAATTTATACTGAAACAAAAACATTTCCTTTTGACTAGGCTTGAGCAATTCAGGAGAGACATGCTAACTAAATGAAGAAATTTGGGGATCAAGATTATTGATGGGGAGCTGCTATTTTCCTGAAGAACAAAAATTACAAATTGCAAGTTTAAACTTCAATTAAAAAAACTTACCTTTTTCTCTCTTCAGACCTGCATTATTTGCAAACCATGATCTGGAAGTCCCAAAGATCGCAGCCACGCAAAATTCTCCACCCATTGATTTGCTGGGTGAAATTTGTGGAGGTGGTTTAACTTTGCTTAAAAAAATAAAATGATAGTAAAAAAAATTACCATGATGAAATCACAATCTGTGATACAATGACAAATTTTCCTTTAAATCCCAACCTTAAATATTCAAGCTCTCCAATGTGAACATGCATTTTGACTTAAATAATAACCAGTGATTTGAAATGGTTTTCTGTGGCAAGAGTAAAATTAGTTCAAAGTTACAGCGTGTAATCAGAATAGCAGCATCTAAGAACAATAAAAATTAACTCCTGGTAAAATCCAAGTACATTCTTTGTGGAAATTTCAAAGTAGAAACAACAGAACCAGCTTAAACATCTCACAACATTAAAATACTTTTATCATTTCACTTTGATATTATATAACGTGGGCTTGACAAAACAGTTGAGCGGAGACAGCATGTATGAAAATAATGAGATGAGGTAAAATGAAACCCAGAAATAACTCAGCCACACTGTAGAATTAGACAATGTATAGGGAGAGCTAATGAAATCATATTCACTGATACTCCTACGCATCATTTATTTTTTTCTACATGTATTTGTGAATAAGATGTGTCTTATTTTTGTTGAGAGAAAATATAGCAGAGTTAAATATCAAAGCCTCTAAAACATAAATATCTTCTGTTTCACATGTTTGGGAACATGCTAAACTACTGCAACTTCATATAACTACCACTAGAAAGTATATACTTTCCTCTTTGTTTTTCTTGAAAATAAGCTTTCAACTTTTAATATGAACGTTTCATGTTCTTTCAAATCTTGTACATTATTCCTCTTTTGGTTTGTGAAAGATTCACCCCAAAGTCACTTGCAATTTTTTCAACTACCTTAGATAAATGGTAGTATTAATTTCTCTAATTTATAGACAGTAGCCACACTGTACAAGAATATCAGAGCTCTGATGGTTCTGTTCTGCTAATACATGAAGTAATTTTATTTTTACTTTCTTTTGCTTGTCCTCCTTTATCTCTTTATATTTTAATACAGCTTGGTTGGTCAGAGAAAGATTGATTTCTGGAGTCTGTAAGAAACCTGACTATGAATCCCAATGCTGCCACCTATTAGCTATGTGATATTGGTTCAGTTACTTAACCTCTCTGCGATTAGACTACTAATATGTAAGGATTATTCTATTTGTTCTCCAAGTGTGCTCCCTGGCCAGTAGGCTAACTGGGAACTTCCTAGACATACAAATATTCATCAGGCCACATCCCAGACCTACTGAATCAGAAATTCTGCAATGGGGTCTAGCAGTCTGCATTCTCAGGAGTCCAACAGAAGGTTCTAGTGCATGCTCAATCAAAGTTAAGAACCACTGTATTGTTTTGACGAAGGGTGAGTGGAACATGTGTAAAAAAAATCAGAACTGGCTTTGGTAATCTCGGTTTCTATTCAGGTCCCTATAATCCCTCAAATATTTTATGTCCTGAGCATTGTTCCCTCTAGAGAAAACAAAAAGTCCAGGCCAGAGGCACCTGTGATCGTCGGGCTTTTTGGTCTCTCACTTGGTACCAAATAAATACTAAAATGCACATTGTCACACAGACAAAAAAGCTTCTTCTTACCATCATCATCATTTCTTAAACATTTCACATCATTCTCCATAAAAATCACATCCATGCCTAAAATAGCAACACCGGTCACAGACTTCCACTGCTAACGAAGAAAGATACAGTTCTTAAAGTTTCTGTGAGGAAATAAACCTGGTTTTACAGTTTCAAGTCTTCCTTGTTGCACATGCCACAAGTGTAATAACCTTCCAAGAGAAAGCAGATCCTTCTCCGCCTGCACCTGGACAGACCTTGCAACCTTCCTTTGGTATCTTTGGTATCTCACCACTACTTTAATTTCTTTTCGTGATGACCTCTACTGAAGACTGTCAATTTTCCTTCAAAGCCTTTATTTCCATCACTTCCTTGACATCACTAATCTGATCACAGGGGCAAATGCAAAGCTCTTTGCAAATCAGTAAATGCTATTTTCTGTTTAATTCAAGTGGTAAGGAATAAGATAGCAAAATAAGTTAGTCTGCCATGACTGTGATGCATCTAAAATATGCATCTAAAAAGACTTAAAAGTAGTTGCTACTGCCAGATAGCTACCTATATAGCATAATAACAAAGAGGAAGAATATGATTAGGATAGGACATCAATTTAGTCTTTGATGTTGCAGAAATGTATTCTTCATGTTTACTAAAGGTCCAGTCAACCAAAGTCAAAAGCTAAGAATCTCTTAAACAGTGTTAAACAATGTTACACGTTACTCAGTTTCAAACACAAAACCAAAAAGTATCACACATCATTATTTTACATAAGCTCATTATCTTCTGCAGAGAACAAATTATCTCATGGTAAAAACTTAAAATTATGTAAAGAATTATTTGTATGTATAAACTTCAGAGTCTCTTCTTTTTCCTTCAATAGGGCCTTAATAAATCAAATTAGTAAAAGTTTCTGTTTAATAAACAATGGAAAGAGTTTTCAACCCTGAAAATAACTTTCAATCTTGTAAGGGACGTAGTCTATTAAGATGGAACATATTTGATGAACATATTCCTACAAGTTACTCCTATCATCACTTTGTATTTGGAATGACTGTTGTGATATTTAAGCAAAATGGGAATAATGTGTGCAGTTACAAAAAAATAAAAATAAATAAAAGATTGCTAATATGGTAGTATTTTTAAGTGATACTGTGAATGACAGAAAATTTAATTTGGGCTCAATTTGCCCTTCATACAGAATTTTTAAAGGAACAAGATCATGAGTGCTGGATAGAAGCAGAATTTAACTTTTCTACAATGACACACAATATTTCTACTACAAAACCACCTTTACTTGGAAGAATCATACATTTGTGAATGGAATAAAAGAGAAAAGAGCTAGCCTTGTAAAGCATTTTACTTACAGATTAGTGACCAATCCCTTTAGGAAAGCATTCCAATAAAAACTTTTTATTTCTTCCTCTCAACATCAACCTTAGCCTCTGAAAACATCAGCAGTTTAAAAAGGTGGCTTTGGAGGTCTTCTCCCATTTATTCACTTATGAATCAATGCAATCATATAAAAATATTTTTATGTATATGGTGTATAGAAATTTTATTGTTGGTTACAGTTATAAGTGAGGATAAAAGATACTGACAGGGCTGATGGGCTCCTTCTTTCTTACTTAGATGTCTTGTTCTTTACTCCCTTAACCCCATGATAAATAATATCACATTCAAAAATTGAAAGTTGGGCTTGTAAGCAAAACATAAAGGAAAACATGGAATGAAATGAAATTTCACAATCTTAGGCAAAATAATGATCACAAAACATCATATTTACTAAACTTGACACAAAAGAATAGTAAAATAATCAAAAGTGAAATAAACAATGAAACAAAAAAGTAAAACAAGGTGCTATGTTTAAAAACCAGGAGTTTATCTTCTTGTCACTTCTAGTGAGGAGACATAACCATCTAAACATAGAATGGAATCAATTTTACCACCACGAGAACTTCTAGTGGCATTAACATTATGAGGTCTTTAAAAAATATTTTCAAAGAGTACTGAAGTGCCACAATCTTCTCCCCATTGGCTTTAACTGTATTATGTAATCCAGTCACATCAACATATTGAATTTCTCTTGCCTGTTTTTTTATCCGCACTCTATGGCACTGAGGGGAAAAAAAGTGAAAGCCCAATGATATCTGCTTTAAAACTATATGAAAACAATGTCAATCTGGGTAAGTTGACGAGGAACTCCTGAATAGGAAGTAAGTGGTTTATCTGTACTTGACACAAAAAGCAACAATGAAGTTCAGAGCCTTGTCTAGGACACAAGCATATAAAGAATGAAATAGAGATAGAAGCACCGTTTTATTTCCTTTGCTAAAACATACAGGTACAAATTTATAGATTAAATGTGAGATAAAACACTGATAGAAGAACTACAGACAGTATAATGTTCTTCTCAAAATATTTTCCTCATTTTAATTCACTGTGAATAGATTAAAAGTAATTTAGAAGACTTCTCTCACTCAATTTTATTTTTCTAAAATAACAACGAAGGAAAACCAAAAGTGCTTGATTTGAAAGAATTAAGTATATCAGTAACAGAGCTAAAATTATTCTACCACAAGCTATTCTAAAGACCTAATAATTTGTGCAAACTTAGCATGAAGATCCTCCACTCCATGTAAATCTTACCTCCCCGAATAAAATTTAAAGTTTTAAAATATTATCAAAAGATTTGATTAAATGAACTATTTATATAGATCAAACACTCTCAGAGCTTGCTGGTTAAAATATAAATATAATTTGATATGTGAAATTACCACATATAATACAAACAAGGTTATGAATAAGGAATATATTCAAAAGACTTCTTTACATCCATACTGTTATATTTATTCTTTTTCTTTTGATAAACAAATAACAAATAACATTTGACATAATTCTACATATACATTAGGGTCCTAATAAATTCTTGATGCTTACTTCTAATACTGAAAACCATATTCATTTTTTGAATTTACAATGTAATTATATCTCTCATAATGTCTGTATAAAAATATTTCACATATATAATTCTTTCACATTACTTTATACAGTAATCCCAGGTCAAGTAATCTGAAGGATACAAAATACCAGAAACGTATAAAATGACTGAGATGATGAAGATAGCCTGCATAGCCAACTTCCCAACAAATGTGTTATCAAAGAGAAAGATATCATTTTAAACTGACTGATCTGAATTTAAACTGACTGTATAAATTTAGAAACTAGATCAGTTAATAAAGAATGATGAATTATTAAAAATTATAATATATCAAAGGCAAAATCTAAATGTAAATGTTGCCACTTGAAAGTAATAAAATCTGTTTGAAATTTAGATTACATGTTAAGAGGAACTGTAAAAATTTCATATTCACTTAAGATAAATCTATTTCGTTGCAAATGGAAATATTATAAACACATTTATTTAGTAGAATGCTTTATTTCAGAAAACATTCTCAGGTTGAATGTTAACTATCATGGAAAAATAGCAAAAACTTTTAAAACAAAGAAGCTCTTATAAACAACATGGAAGAAGTTGTCAAATTTATATTCATTTTGCTGCCTTAATTTGAGGTTTCATTAAGAGCTTAATGGGAAAAACATGCACCACTGGTAAAGTAACATATTTTAAAGGAAGATCTTTTAGGTTAGCATAAGTGACTAAAAGCGAGTTTCTTGTGAGCTAACGATGGCATCAAACAAACCACAAAGCAGTCTTCTAAAAGACAGGCAATGATTTAAAAGTCTACTATATTTCATATATCCCTTTCTTTAATCTGGCTCTTTTAATCTTGTTTCAACCTCAAATCATTTCTGGTTGACAAGTGCTTTCGCTTAAATTTGAGGCGCACATAAGTTGTTGAAGGAATGAGCTTTTCTTATTTAACATACAACATTTGTTGCTCCATCTTAACTCTATGCTAAAACTTCAATCTTTATTAACATACTAAAACTCTCCTCTTTGTACTCAAAATGAGAAATTCATCCAAAAATGGAATTTAATTTTAAGGTTAACCTACAAAGAAAACTTGTCCTATGTTGAATCTGGCATTTTGAAACCCGACTGCTTATTATAAGCTCCTGTGTAAGACCCACGCATCTTACTTATTTTGTGAAGATATCTGGTTGACAAAAGAATAAAGATATTTTTCCATGGAATTTTTACTCATTACACCTTAGACATTTTGGAATATTTTCACAATCTGTGTGCTAAATTTGATGCTGGGTTTCATGCAGGAAATTTTTATGATTAATTTATTACTCATGTGCTATACAATAATGAAATGTTCACTGAGGCATATGAACACTGAATTTAGTTTTGTGTCAATTTATAAAATTACTATGTAAGCTTTATTTTAGTTCAAAAGACAAAAGTGTAGAAGGCTTTTCTTCTGTATAAGAGAACATTATGAACAATTTCCTACGGCAATAAATACATATGGATACAGAACTCTGAAGTAGTCTGACTAAATTTGGCTCACTGGTCAAAGAAAAAATCTAATTTAAAGAAATTTCTTTTTAAAAATGGTTATTTTCCCTGTAAACAACATATAGTAATAATAGCAAATAATATTTATTGAGTGCTTACTACATGCCAATTACTGTTCTAAGCAATTTATATTGTTAGTTCATTGAATCCTCACATTGAACCTAACAATGTAGGGTCTACTGAAAACTATTTAATAGATAAGAAACAAGAAACAACAACAAAAAAAATAAGATCATATTAGTAGTAAATGTGTGAACAGTGATTTAAGATCCAGGCAGTCTGATTCTGGAGCCCTCTTAATCATCATGTAAAACATATTACACCAAGTTCTAAACACATTATACTTCGTTCACATCTGTACATAAAAGTACAGAATCTTTTCTATGTTTGGCATTTCTAATATTTTATACATTGTTAGGAAAGAATGTATTAAATCAGTTACAGTAAGTAGGTGCTAATAACTCAAAATAATGAATTTCCTCACCATGTCACTCCTTAAATAGCTAATCTTTTCAAAACAGAATGGGCTGTTGTTCCTTTGGGACCAAATAAAATGCAGTAAAAGTTTATAAGGTATTTCTAGCATACTTTATTTATATTTTAAAATGATTCATGCCTTCAAATGTTTAGCAGGATATGAAGGAAGCTTCTATCACCATAATACTCGAAGCTTTAAATCTTTCATCTTTTCTCATACATTAGCTTTATGAGAGAATTCTTCTAATTTCTTTAATATTAATCTGTGCTTATTTGCCATTTAAAGAAATAAAGTAAAACCACGGTAACTGCTCTTTTAAATCTTAAATATCAACATTCATGTCCCACCAACAAATTATTCACTAATTCGGTGCGTCTATCTGTGATCAGGCCATGCAACTGAAAACAAAAGTACAAAACAGAGTTACTTTCTGAGAGTACAGCAAATGAATTAGGCATGCGGGACTGAACCAGGACTCACCATGGAGCTTTTATGGAAAAACACCCCGCTCCAAACAGATAAGGCCTTTATGGAAAAGGGGGGAAAATGCACAAAAAATTAGAGGAAAACTCATTTAACATTAACAAATACATGTATATCATACTGTTATAAAGTATGGATCAAATAACTGAAAAAAAATCAGTAATTATTTGCAATTCTGTTGAAGACACAAATCTGATACAATCATAAACAATGATGTGTAATAACAAGTCCCTTAATTTTCATAGGGTTAAAGATTTCAAAATATTCTTTCTCCCCCTTTTCTGGAGCACCCCTGTAGGGTTCCTAAGGCAAAATAAAATAATTTTTGCTGCTTGAGGCCCTTTAAAACAAAGTACAAGTTAAATGGTATAATTAGATGGAGACAAGAGTGGGATCAACAGCAACAGATGTGTGGTTGTGTAACAGAAAATGTTTAAAACTACTCAAAGGCATCTCAACAAAAATTTGGTAAGTATTATTTGTTATTCGTCAGTTGCAGACTCAGGGCCATAGAAAGAAAACACATTTTCTAAGCTGGTTATATATGTTGAGCTGACTGCATATTACTGGCCAAAGGAACAAACACTAAATACAAGTAGTATGATTTTTTTTTCCCATTTTAGGTCACATTCCAAGGAACTCACTGATGTCTTAGTAGTGCAAGAGCTTAACTTCCTCTACCTGGACTTTAAAGGCCTGTATTACAGTAATCTAAAGTCTTAACTGCTTGTCGTGTATATAACTGGGGCTACAAAAATCAGAGTTCGATGTTACATGTTTTTCTCAAAATTCTGCTTATAGTATTGATGCATGTTATGCATATTTCCACACAAAGACCGACCGGTTTAATTAGATCCAAAACAAAATGTTGTGCGAGCATCTGACATTTGCAGCAAGGACAACTAACAAATTCGGATGAAAAATACGCCAGAAAATTTGAATATTTCTTCAACTTTGGTGCTAGGAATTTTATAAAAATTGTGCTAATTAGCATTAACCTCCCAATGTGTTTAGTCTATTTGACCACAAACTGAAACTTGAAGGAAACGTTTTCACAACACTAAGTACAATTCCTTGGACTGAAGCACAGAACATACCCAGAAGGGAACACAGACAAGAGATACAACGTATAAGAGTTAGAAGAACTGAGACATTAAAAAAAAAAAGAAAGAATGAAACCAGCAACAGAAAAGAAACTTTAGAGATGTTAATATAAAGCAGGGAAATCTCAGTTAATGATTAGATCACAACCAGGGACATGTCATCATTCAAATTTAAAATAATGGATTATGTACTTTTTCTATGAGCCACAGAAATATATTTTAAGGTGCAAGCTTGCAGGTACATGAACACACAAATCAGAACAGCACAAAATAAAAACAATTTGATACATGTTTTTTGTTATTATAAACTTTACTGTTTTCTAATCAATGTTTTGTAAACATTAATGTTAGGATTTACTTGTTACGATGAAGGATGAATGTTAGAATGAAAATTAATGCATATTCTGACAAGGCAGGTCTGGGTAGCGCCTGAGTACTATATTTCTAGCAAACTCTTGGATAAAGCCAAAGCTGTTTATTTGCAGCATGGATATATTAAAAAAAAAATTGTATTCAATTGCATTAACAACAACAAATACTCACAATCCCATAAACTAATTTCATGATTCACTTATCACACCTGAAACAAAATGTTACTCACCCCATCCTTTGACAAACACTGAATAATTCAGACCATTTCAAATCTCCATTCTCTCAATAACATAGCGATGCAATTTGGAAATGCTCAGAAAAGGGAAGGTTCCATATGCTTCTATGTGTCCACAATTACTTCTAAAATGAAGAGATTACTAACGGTAGGCAGTACCCAACGTCCTCTAACTTTAGTTCATTGGAAGGGACACCTATGTTCAAAATGATTCTGATGTACGTACTCACGATTTAGAACACCTAGACATGAGTCACGCTTCGGTTTCTTTTCTATCAACATTGGACCGATTTCAATCTCATTTCATATAATAAAATATAACTGATTTTAAAGAATTTTAAAACCTCTGCTGGCCCCAAAACTAACCAAATAACATAAAACAAAACCTTAAAGCTTATAAATTTCAAAAGAACAGTTGATATTCCCTACCTATTAAGCCAAGAAATACTTTTTATCAGATTTAGGTTTCCCTATGTATAAAAAGGAAACATATACTAGCCACACAAATAAAACATAAGCTTATAATAAAATCTCCTAGGTTTCCCCTTCCAGGCAATAGCAGACTGTTTTCAACAAGAAGATATTCTCTGCCCATTTCCTTCCAAGTCCTAAAATGCATTGTAACCTTTCTAGAAACTGTAGTAAACAGGTATGCACTAAATAGCAGCAGATGCAAGTTTAAAGACAAGATGGATGGTACTATTAACAAAAGAACCCAGTAAAAATTACTCTTTTCCAACCAAATACGGTCTACTGGTTAACATAGCCTAAGGAGAACACAGAGGACCAGAAAAACAGGGTGAGGCCCCGCTTTATTATGGACAGTTGGCATGTTCCCAATCTATATGCACCCACTTCTTGCCTGCTCCCACAAACTGGACCTCTGCCACATTCATGTAAAGAGGAGCCACAAACTCCAAAGAATTAGAGAGAGACTGACGTAATTACTGACTTTGTATGGGTAGTGTCAGCTGTTCTTTTGAAATGTGCCTGCTTCATCTTTCCTCAGTAGCAAAAGAATGAAAATATAAAGTCACAAAGGACAAGTTCACAATCCAGCTGTCTTCACTTATGACTTTACCCTCCCCCGCCCCAAACCCAACAGTTGCATGGGGGCGGTTAGGAAGAGGAAGAAGAGAATATGAGTGGGAATGTATGTCAATTTAAATTGTCTGTATTAACATATGCACCTCAAAAGATGATACTTAGATATTAAAAATTTTTAGTGGTCTCCAAACAATATGAAGTTTCAGAAGGTTCAATAATGTTACTATAGACAACCTGTTGATTTTGCAGAATTCTGATAGAAAGCAGACTTCTGATAGAAAACATCAGGAGGGGTGAAGAGACTAAAAATCCAGACTACCTATTACTAAATTATTTATAATTGAGTGTGGCCATTGGTTTTCAAAGGATTTCTTCCAGAGATCCTCAGAAGATAGTAATGATTATGTCTTACATCCTATCATTTTTGCTATGTTAAGTCTACAAAAACTCAAATTCATTTTGTTGAATGCCTACCAGAATCACAAAAACTTTGGTCTTACTATTTGAAAACAAGGCAAATTCGGAAGATGTTTCAAACATAAAGAAAATGTAAGATTTGATTTCAATATGTTCAAATTGGCTATAACTTGACTTTTGTGCAAAAAAGCCATGAATCATGATTAAGGCGATCATCTTCAGAGTTAAAGAAACAGTTGGGTGAATCTGACAGAAAAATTCTAGGAACATATACTTAAAAGTCCTATTTCCCAGTTCTTCATGTCCTATGAGAACTTAGGTACTAGACCTTAACAAACAACAGAATAAATCCATATAAATATTAAAGGTACTGAATAGAGAAAAACTAGAGAAAGGGTGTATGACATTATGTGATTATAATCCCTACACAGGTAATAATGGCAGGCCCATTCCTTCTCTGGGAACTTTTATTCTATAGACAGATTTCTAGTCTCTGTTATTAGCCTGGTTTTGATTGACCCCTTGTTTTGCTTCTTTATATTCTAAGTGAAGTTCTTGCTCAGCACTGGTATAGGGTTCAAAATTGAGTGAGCAGTGAATAAGGCAGGCACCGATGTAGCAGGATCGCTTATACTTTAAGGCTGAGAGATTATAATCCGTACATAAAAATGTTTACTTTTTTCAGATGAATAAATTTAACCAGGATACCTTGGTAATAAGTGGCAGGCCTTATTCCCTAATGCCAGCTTTATTCCAGGCTTTATTCCCTAATGCCGGCTTTCTGAAGCTCTGATGGCCTGTTGCATTGTGTGTGCACCCGTTAGGCAGCAACTGACATGGACACACAGTCTCCACATGCATATATGAAAAATAGTCCTCTTGTCAAGTGTTACTTTCAATTTTGCAATAGTTTAATTTTAACCGCTTTCTATAGAAGTGACCAATATAGCATGTCGGCTCTCAAATTAATGATCTGTGGATCAAACTGATGTTGAAACAGGAAAACTGTTTAATTTCAGACATATACAACTTGCACATTTAAACTACAAATTCAAGTTTTTCATTAGAAATATATAACATAAATTCTGCCAAATGGCAGAAAGAGACTAACATAGCATAAACAGATTTTCATACTTCTGTAGAATTTATACTTGCTAATTGACGATACAACAGACACTTCATTCAAAAAAAATTCACAGTAGAATGGAACAAAATACAGTGTGATTTAAGTATTCTACTGATTTAACACAAAAATTGGAAACACAAACTATACTAATGAAGTAACAGTCCTTTTTTTAAATTTTTGGAACCAAACATTAATAGCTAAGCTATTAAGGATTAATAACTAGACAAGTCAGAGATGGGCAATAAAGAATTATAGTCCACTACTGTATCTGGTGAGTTTCTCCAAATCTTTCCCATTTTTTTCTAAGTACGTTGTCTATAAGGTGGGAGGGTTACACCAAACTGTCCAGATAAGTAAAGGTAGAGTCAATTTAAAGAGAATAGGCTTTTGCAATACTTATTTTATATATACATATACCAATGTCATTTACTCTTTAAGCTGTGAAAACCAATTTGGTTCCCATATTTCAAATGGAGATGATCAAATTAATAATAAATGCATCTACTTCTAAATGAGAATAAGCATCTGTTTTCTAAATGGAGTCTTTTGTTTGTTTGTGTTTTAATGTGGTGAAACTGGCTTAAAACACTGTATGTGATCCAGATGCACAAATCACACCTCCTCAGGCGCATGTCTGCAAGCCACACCCACACCCAAGGCACCCATCATCCTCCACCCAGTTTGCTGGTTCCCTTTGCTCTCCACCCTCCCATTCCTTCTCTGGGAACTTTTATTCTATAGACAGATTTCTAGTCTCTGTTATTAGCCTGGTTTTGATTGACCCCTTGTTTTGCTTCTTTATATTCTAAGTGAAGGTCTTGCTCAGCACTGGTATAGGGTTCAAAATTGAGTGAGAAATGAATAAGGCAGGCACCGATGTAGCAGGATCGCTTATACTTTAAGGCTGAGAGATTATACTCCGTACATAAAAATGTTTACTTTTTTCAGATGAATAAATTTAACCAGGACACCTTGGTAATAAGTGGCAGAACCAAGATGAAAAGTGAGAACTTCAGACTCCCAATTCAATATTTGTTCATTACCTTGCTAACAGACATCTACAGGGTCACGCCATGGTTCCCAATAGCTAGTATTCTAGTTGCTCACAAAGAAATGAATAAATATAAAAGATGAGGAAGGGGAAAGCACCTATAAGGAAAGGAAGAAACTTTAGGAAGAGGAAGCCTATAAACGAAAAGTTTACTTCACTAAAAATGATCCACTAGTTAAGAGCAATGGAGAAACTTCATTCCCTATTTGTGTATTTTTTATTCTCGGGAAAATATTCTAACCACTTTTTGAGATTTACTGCTCTCTGCTTATACCCACAAAACGATGTGCATCTATTAATAATTTTATAATTAGTGTACATAAAATAAAACATAATGATGAAAAAGTATTAATTTAGTATGTTTTCATATATATCAAGTATTTAAAAAGCTGTAAGTTACATGAATCATTAATTCAATCAAACAGCTAATGCTTGCTTGATAAATGCTTCATAAATTCTACTACAAAAAATGAACATTACAAAACAAGGAGCAACTGCTTAGTGCCCAGATTGAGTTTTAATCCAGGGAAAGAACTATTTCTTATTTACATGATAAAAGTATGACAGTGCTCTTTCCAAGCCTACATGCGCAGACTGGTGAAAATGGATTCTGATTGCTGATCCAAATTCCTTTTACTTCATCAATTTATACTGTGATAGGGTAAAGCAACAGCTGCTGCTAAAAAGGCCTTACTTCCTCTAAGTGTAGCTTCAAGGTACAGAACATGAAGGTGTAAATACAACTGTCAGTTGTAATTTGTAGTTCTACTGGCCTCATGCATGTCTCAAAGTAAGACAGATGGTCCCTGACACTACACAGGATTTCAGGGATATATATAGTTCTAAAAATAAGAATGTGAAAGATAGTAAGATGTGAAAGATAGTGAGCACACGTTTTACCCCCTGAAGGTTTGAGTTGAGATGTCCATCTCAATTTGGCCATTTAAATAGAAGTTCCTAGGCATTCCTTAGACTTACTTTATGTCTATATGCCAAAACATATAGGACATGAAACAACTAAATGTGGATTTATCCTATGTAAGTAAGTTTACTGGATATATTACCAGGTATATTGGAATTAGAAAATTTATGTCTATAAATAAGTCAGCTATATGTGGTCTCTATAAATAATCTATGCCAAAGATATATATTTGCAATCCTGGAAAAGGCATACTATAAAATCCAAGTTAGAAAAATTACAATTTAGGAATGAAAAGACACATGGAAAAGAAAAACCTCATTTTTTATCACTCTGGTGACCTTAAAGTGGGAATCAAATCTCAGCAAGTAAAATGCAATACACACAATGCAAACCAGCTAAATGCAATCTTGATAACACATCATAATAAAAAAATTAAAATAAAATGAAATAAATTTAGCTTTTAAAATCTCATGGAGCTTTATATAATGATATCTGTGAAATTTGCTTTAAATATAAGCATATGTTAAAAAAGGTAAATGAGAAGATATATATTGCTTTCAAAACAAACATGACTTTTGGTAAGGCAAAATATAAATATTTCAGACTAAGGGTGTCTTGGCGGTAGATGTAAGTGTGGTAACATGCATCTAAAGAGGTGTAATAACATACCTCTCCATCATAAACAGTATTGTAAATCTCAACTGAAATATAAGTGAAGGGAGGAGAAGAGGGATTAGGGTCAAAATAAGGGGGGTGCAATTGTATGGGGAATATAACCAAAATGAAAATGCATACATTGTGCAAAAATGAAAAATGATGTAAGAATTATATAAAATAAAATATATTAAACATAAAAAAGAAAAGTAAATAAAAAATTAATTATATAAAACTATAAACTATATTCTGATATTTCTATGATCGAATATTTGCTCACAATTCTGATAAAAAATTCTAAGCTGATACGACAATTTCCGAAAACAGTCAAATAGTCAATCAGAAAGTGGTTTGGCAACAGCAGAGTATAAGTTATGACTGCTATCATGAGATACTGTAATAATAGGAAGGGAAAAGAAGAATAATAGGTGGAATAATTTGTGGTATACCTTAGCTCTACCACAAGTAGAAAGTCCATTTAGACAATGAAACAAAAAACTAATAAAATGAGTTGTAAGATCTCATCTATTGATAATTTTGAAAATTATACTGTATGAGATTAGAGAATACATGTCAACAATTACTCTGAAACAATTCTGGAAAAAATGGAATATGTATGCATGTGTATGTCTATGTATAGTGTGTGCAGACAAAGTGAGAGGTTGTGAATGATAAGGCAAAGGTTACATGATTAACATTTGAGAAGACAGTAAAAGAATACAGGAATTTCTTTTATTACTGCTCTTGACTTTTTTCTAGGTCTGAAACTACATTAAAATAAATAATTTAAAACAAGAACTGTGGGGCAGACATTAACAATTTTCTACATATTTTTAATACAAGACATGCTATAAATAATGCAAATCTTAGCACAAATGGAATGAGAATTGAGAATAACAAGCCTATTCAACAATAGGACATATGTATCTGGAACTAATGCTAATTTCAAAGTACATAACTCAAATTCATATTACTTAATTCATTGATAAAAATTATTAAATTGTCAATCGTATAAATGAATATAACATATATGCCCTGAAATCCCTGAAAAGAAAAGGAAACATCATTTATCTAAGTTCATAAAGTACAATAGCATATGAAAACAGCAGATGATTAATAATTTCTACCTATATAGGGAAAGAAAAAAAATTTACCGAGAGAGTGAAAAATAGTGAGATTTTTTTCTTGTTATTATGGAAAATTTCAAATATATACAGTTGGACACTCACTTCAACCCTTCCCACAAATATTTTTAATTAAATTCTACAATCATGTGATTTCATAAATGTTGTAATAAACTTCACTTACTATGTTAGATATACATTTGGAGAAGATTATTTGAGAAAGAGAGCTAATTCTTTGCATTATAAAAACAGCAGAGTTCCTAAATTTTAAGAACACCAAGCACCAGAAACAAAATTTAAATTATGTTCAAAAATTACATTAAAATTTAAATTACATTCTTTCACTTAGATTCAGGACAAAGAGACAAAAATTCACTACATCCTTTGTAGAATTGTAGAGAGCTGGGTTGAATAATCAAGAAGATACAATTATGTAGTGACTGGCTTCAATGAATGAAAAAAATAACTTTAAGTTTGTGACTCATTAGTCCCATTTTGTATTTGACTCTAGTTCCTAGAAATATTACATCACGCACAAAAAGTGAATAGCAGGTTCTCCCCGGTGGAGCAGCGGTTGAGCGCTGGGTTGTGAAGCTGCTTGCAGCCTCTGCAGCGCGTGTTCGATCCCCGGCTACTACCCGGCCACCGGAGGACGGTCCCACATGGTGCACAGACCTCTCCTGCCACCCGCTGCTCCCCTCAACAGTGTACTTTGGTCCTTCTGCCTGCTCTGCTCCCCGCTCTGGCTCTGGTGAATTCTCTCACCCTCCCGCGCTTCTGACTGTACCCAGTGCTTGTATAAATAAATAAATAAATCTTAAAAAAAAAATAACTAAAAAATCAGTTGTTTAAAAAAATTTTAAAAAGTGAATAGCAAAGAGATATGTTCATAATCACTTTGCTATTCATAACTACTCATTTATCTTATTTAAAATAATCTAAAAGAGAAAGGGGAAGTCAAACTTCAATTCACACCATACTGCTATTGAACATAGTGAAAAAACTGAATTCCATTAAAAGAAATATCAGGCAAATAAACCATATTGTAATGAATCTGAGATCTAGGTTTACTGTATTTTTTTTTCCTCTTTCCCTTATATGCCACAACCTCAATTTTATTTCTGCATTTAGCAATAGTATCATATTATATCCAAACACCACTGCAACATTAAAGGGCTAATTTCAGTGTTGTGATGAAATCTGAAGTTCAAAGTCCTTTATCTCTGAGAATGAATATTGCTCCACTAAAGCAACTTCTGTAAGTACTTTACATCCTACCAAATTAATATTAAGATATGCTAAGATAATAGTCAAATAATTTGCTATTCCTTTTGTTGGAAAAAACCTGAGGACTATTTGAAACCAAGATAGTATTTTTTCCTGAATACTTGTACACAGAATTTTAAGACAGCTATTCTATTTCAAATTTGCTTAAATCTTAGAATAGCCTATTAATGAAAATAATAGAGAACAAAATGCCCATAAATAGATTATTTTTTGGTACAAAACAGAATTTCATATTTATTATGTAATTGAATTTCTAATAACTCAGATACAGTATTTTATTCTCAGGAACCACAAAAAAGTGATTTTATATTCCTAGTAAGTAGAAATGTTTCAAATAGGTAAAATAAACTCAAAATCACAACAGGTAAGTCAGCAAAAGACATTGAAGAAGTTAATGACCAATCTTGAGTAAAGCACAAATTTTAGGACTGTGGTTTTTGAAAATTACCCAAAATATCATGTCCTAACAATAATGACAGATTATTATATGTAAATTATACCTCAGTGAAGATGATCTTTTTATAAGTATTAGAAACATGGTAGTCATAAATTCTCTTCTTACTATCTGCCAGTCAAAATTGGGGAGTCATTTAAATCATGTACATAATCAAGAAAATGAAGTTGGATTTTCAGACAAAGCCATAGGCAGCAAATATACAACTGAGTAGATGAATCTGTTTTGTTTTGTTTTGTTTTTTATTAGCCAATCAATACTAGTTTTCACGACTTGTTACTTTGTTTGGTTGTATGTGCATGTTCTAGATACTTCTACTTAATCTACCAATAAGTTTCATATGGATGGGAAATTAACAACATAATCAAAACCATCTGAAGAAAAAACGTGTTATTTTCATATATTCAGTTGTCTAAAATAGGTATTAAAAAAGGTATCAAGCTTGAGGTCTTACCCGGTTCGTTTGGTGATGGTCCCCAATGTCATTGGCTGCTTGATTTGTGCAAGAGGCATTAATACCATCAAGCTGGGGAGAGGAGAGAGCCGAGGGTTGCCAGGGTTGTTGTTGGCAAAATTATTGTAGGAGTCTTGGCTGTTTAGTTTTCCTACAAAGAAAAATATGAAAAGCATCAGCAGGGGAAGTTTTCATCTCTGATAAGTTTTATTTGCACTGACTCTAATAATCATTTTTAAAAGATATCAAAGGGAGAATTAATTCTAAAAGAATCATGATGATATAGATAGGAAGAAAACAAAGCATATGGGTAACACCAAATGTGTCTTGATGAGAAACAGAGACGTAAGTGTTTGGGGATGTGGGAATGGAGGAGACAGAACTGAATAGCTGTTCCATGGAAAACAGAAAGGTCTAAATTAGTCTAGAGGAGTCGTGGAGAATTTCTGCAAACAATCTTGACAGTTAAGTAAGGAGAATATTCCAGCCACAGAAGACTGTAAAGGGTTGGGGCGGGGGGCAGAAGAAACACAAGTCATAGGGAAGAGTATCTATAGAGAGTAGCATGAAACACGTTAGATGAGATTGACCAACACGATGTGCAAAAATACCACCGTCTCCCCACTATCTACAGCTCCCTATTATAAAATTAAAACATGAATCATATTTTTCCCTTTATTTTATACTGAGCATTTAAATAAAAGGAATAATCATTATGGCTCACTAATACACAGGAAAACAAATTCTTCTGTGGAACAAAATCTGATTTGCAGACAGAAAAATTACTTTCAGATCACCATTTAGCCAAGCTCCTCTGATGTACATATCTTTCCTGATCTCCCTGGTTTTCCAAAATGTCCTATAAATGAAAGAATAAAGAACATAGCTTATGGGGACTACCTTAATTCACTTGGCAATAAGAACTGAGATTAATCCACTCTACCAATTGACACATCTCTTGGATGTATCAACTATTCTTTCCTTTTAACTCATGAGTATTATTCCATAATATGGAAGTGATGATTTTTTTTTTATCAATCATTACTAAATGGATATTGTTTTGTTACCTGCTTTTGACTATTGTCAATCAATCTTCTAAAAACATTCTTATACAAGTTTTTGTATTCATCATCCTTTGATAAATAATCTACTGCATGGACACAATAATGACACATTTAAGGTTATGAGACAATGCAAAATCTCTTGCCAAAGATATTATGACAGCTCCAGTTATACATATTATGGGAATTTGGTACTATTGTTCCTTCTCATTTTAGTCATCCTGGCTCTTACTTGAATTTCTCTAATGGCAAATAATGGTTAGCTTCTTTTGGGCTCATGAATTTATTTGTTATCCATATATCTTCTTTGGTTTAGTGTTTAAAACCTTTGCACATTTTATATATTGGGTTAATATTTTTATAGAGCTGAATTCATATATCATGATATTCACTCTTTTAATGTGTGCTATTCTGTGGTATTTAGTATAATCTATAGAGTTTCCGGTGATCACCACCTAATTTCACCCCAAAAGGAAGCTCATTAATTATCACCTTTATTTATTTATTTGTTTGTTTGTTTGTTTGTTTGTTTATGCAAGCACTGGGTACAGTCAGAAGCACGGGACGGTGAGAGAATTCACCAGAGCCAGAGCAGGGAGCAGAACAGGCAGACGGACGAAGTACACTGCTGAGGGGAGCAGCGGGAGGCAGGAGAGGTCTGCGCACCATGTGGGACCCTCTCCTGGCGGCCGGGGATGGAACTGGCACTGCAGAGGCTGTGGGCAGCTTCGTAACCCAGCGTTCAACCGCTGCGCCACTGGGGAGGCCCAATAATCACCTTTTTTGTACCACATTTTTGACAACCAACAACCTCCTTTCTGTTTCATGGATTTGCCTATCCTGGGTATTTTATATGAATGTAATCATACAATATGCTCTTTTGTGATTGTTTCTTTTCACTTAGAATCTTTTCAAGGTTCATCCATGTTGTGGCATGTATTAGTAGTTCACTCCTTTTTATAGCTTAATAATATTCCTTTGTGTAGACATATCACATATATCCATTTCTCAGTTGATGAATATTTGGGACATATGTTGACAAATTTGTGGGTATATACACCTAGGAATGGAACTGTTGGATCTATATATAATCTACATACAATTTATTCTAAAAGAATTATGATGATATAGATAGGAAGAAAACAAAGCATATGGGTAACACCAAATGTGTCTTGATGAGAAACAGAGACGTAAGTGTTTGGGGATGTGGGAATGGAGGAGACAGAACTGAATAGCTGTTCCATAGAAAACAGAAAGGTCTAAATTAGTCTAGAGGAGTGGTAGAGAATTTTCAGGAACTGCCAAACTGCAAGTATCAATACAAGGATGCATGAAAGGTCCAATGTCTCTACATTCTGAACGACACTTGTTGTTATCTATCTTTTTTATTTAGTCATCCTACGGAATGTGAAGTGGTATGGGATTACAGTTTTGAATTGGATTTCATGTGTATTTTGGTGACTTTTTACACTAGAATGGATGAAAAACCATTGCCTCATCAAGAACACAAATATTTATGCCTGTTTTCTCTACTTCGGTTTAGCACTCTGATCCATTCTGAATTAATTTTTACAAATAGTGTGAAATAAGGATTTCACTTTTATAAAAATGAATAGCCACTTGTTCCAGCACTATTGGTAAATAATGTCATCTCCTGACATTGTGCTTTCTGGTGAGCTAGTGGATTGTTGTGGCACCCTTATGAAAATCAGATGACTACTATAATGAATTATGTAGGATTTTCATTCTCAAATTTTAAAGTTCTTTATATATTCTGGATCTAAGCCCTTTGTAAGATATGTGATATCAACTATCTCTTACCAGTTATTAACAAGTAAAAGAATTTTTTTCATAAAGTACAGTTCACAGGTTTGAAAATGTAGTGCTTCTATTCATGAACTATTTGGCTAATTTGAGGTCACAAAAATTTCATCTAAAATTTTTTTGATTTTGTGTTTTACACACACATTATTTATGCTTTGTAGCTGAGTTAATTTTTTGGTAACACATGAGATGTGATATCTTTTCATGTAATAATGAAATAAAATTGAACAAATGAAAATAATGAAACAAAGTTTCATTGAAGCTTACCACAACTGCACAAATATGGACTTAGGATCTTTTTTCTGAGTGTTTTTAAACTAATGTTCTCAGAATATTACCTATAATGTCTATTATCCCGATATTATGCAACTTTGAGCTTAAGGCAAGACAGGATACATGATCTTTTTCATGTTTCCCATTTATCTAAAGACAAATTTTGACCTATATTTTATTGAGTTGAAGCGTTGTACTCATTTATACTACTTTCTTAACATAAATAAAAATCATATGTAGTTACTAAAATAAAAAGACCAAAATATCAGGAGGGAACATAATATCTGGAGCAGAAGCACACATTTGGATGTTTATGATTTTCTACACAATTTGTTATTACCACCTTGCAGTATACAGATACAAAATTCAAACGAGTCACAAATCTCACAAAGAGAAGGTATACGAAACATAAAGATAGAAAATGTTATCAATGTTCTCTTTAGATACAAATAACATAGAATCAGAAAAATTAGATCTTTTTATTTGATTTTCTAAATTTCTAAAATGCTTTGAAATACTGTCAGATTATAAATTAGGTTCCTAATAAATGATGTATTCTAAGGCAGACATTTCATAAACCCCTGCTTGGACCACACAGAACTCACTGAAAATGATACCTTTAAAGTTCAAAACTCTCACAACTATTATTCAGTCACCTTTCGCCAAGGAAGTATAATTATTTTGATGCATCTCTGTCACAGGAAATGGTGATTTTCTTGGAGGGACTAAAGATACAGAAAGAATGGAGAAAACTCATATTGAATTTGAGTCAGTGGTTTGTTTTCCTTCTTTCAGAGGTCATTACATCAACAAAACGTGCTGCTTCCACCTACGCCTTGTAAATAAATATCTGCTAAAATAGCAGCTGGGATTATAATCATGACAGGGATTGCACTGAATCTGGAGATCAGATATGAAACTGAGGTCATTTTAACAGAATTACCTTCAAATTCAAAACATGGAAGTCCTTCCATCTATTTAGTTACCTTAACTGTTTGAATATTATTTGTAGATTGAGGGTACAAATTTTACATTCATTGGTTAAGTTTATTCCTATTTTATTCTTTTTAATACAACTTGTAAACAAAATTTTTAATTTCACTTCAGTTTGTTCATTGCTAGTGTAGAGAATACAATTAATTTTCTACATTAACCTTACATTCTAGAATTTGCTGAACTTATTTCCTAGCTCTAATAGTTTCCTGTGAATTACACAGCATTTCCTATTTCCATGATCATGTCATCCACAAAAAGAAAAATCTTACTTCTCCTTTCTTCCAGTCCAGATACCTTCTATTTCTTTTACTACCTAAATAGTCTTGGCTACAACTTCCAGTACAAAACTAAACAGAAGTAGCAAGAACATACTATAATTCATTTTGAGTTAATATTTTGAATATGAGCTAAAGTTCACAGTTTTGAAAATGGATGTCTACTTATTTCATCACCATGTGTTAAAAAAGATTATGCTTTCTCCATTAAACTGCCTTACTAATTTTGTCAAAAATCCACTGTGGGCCACTTTCTAAATTCTGTTCTATTGAAAGACTAACTTTCACCAACATGATAGTTTCTTGACCACTGCAGTTTTATAGTGATTCATGGCCTTACGTAGAAATTCATGGCCTTACGTAAAGTAGAGGATTATGATGGAAAGCAGTAGGAAGATAAAACTACTTTAGAAGAACCTTTCAGTTGGGGCAAAGGACAAAGAACTTAGGTAAGAACTACGACAAGGAATAGTACAGATTTTGAGATGACTTAACTTTATACATATGTTGGGTGGTCTAGAGAAGTGAAGTGACTCCTCGAGAAGCTAGAAACTTTGTGGTTTACTTAACATTGTTTTAAAACCCTTCATTAGCTCACCAGGAGAAAGCACAAAGGCAGAATACCATAGCAGGTACTTCAAACATAGCCCTCTCAGTCTGATAGAGTCTTGTCCAGCAAACCCTAAGTGCTTATGGGCTTTTACTCTTGGTGTCTGTGTTTATGATGCATTCTCTGCAACCCAGACTATCTGAAAGAATAAACTATATAGGTTTTATCTTCATAAGAATGCCAACAGTGTCTGTCTTATATTTTACTGGATATAGAAAGCAATATAAAAATAGCTTTAATAGGGCCTCCCCAGTGGCACAGCAGTTAAGTACTGGGTTGTGAACCTGCCCGCAGCCTCTGCAGCACCGATTCGATCCCCGACTGCTGGGCGAGGGTCCCACATGGAGCGTGGACCTCTTCTGCCGCCCGCTGCTCCCCTCAGCAGTGTATTTCATCAGTCTGCCTGCTCTACTCTCCACTCTGACTCTGGTGAATTCTCTCACCCTCCCGCGCTTCTGACTCTACCCAATGCTTGTGTAAATAAATAAATAAATAAATCTTTTTTTTTAAAAAAAGAAAAAAATAGCTTTAATAAAAGGGTATATTAATAAAAATGGTCAAAAGTGACAAGTTGAGGAAGGCAGTTCAGAGAGGAAGGCTATCTCTGGTAATCTTCAACACGGTAGTTTTAGTAAAGAGGTGGGAAAGTCAGATGGAACAGGATAAGCAAAGGCACCACTGAGAGGAAACAACCAAGGTTGTTGATACACAACACAGATTTAAGGACTTTGGGGCTGAAGAGAGGATGTAGACAAGATGAGATCCTGTAACAAGCAAAGGGTTCGTTCAACATTCATTCTTTCAGTTCACATTTTTTGAGGCTTATTGGTGTGAGTTCCTGTTGTAGTCTTGGGTGATAAATCCACGGGATTGCTTAAGAGATAGTAACATAATGAGAAAGATGTATTAAAAAATCAATGGGAGAAAATATGTTAATAAATTTCTGCAAAGCATCTCGGGAACAAAAAAGATGGAAACAATTTTTATAGCTGCTCTTTTAAAAGGGTCTACAAGTTTTGAGTGTAGAGGAAAGAACTCTATCTTCTTACCTTTCTTTTCTAATTGAAAATAAAGGATGAGAGATGTATGGACAATTATCTAAGGAGTTTGCTAACAGATAATGATCCACATGCAAAAAAATACACATTTAAAACATCTAATTTTTAAATGAATTTTCAGGCTCAATAAATCAAATATTCAAAATTAGTATAAGAAGGCTTTCTAAACATTTCTATTGTTCAAAGCCTATGATTGAATACTATTTTTCACTATCTCTTGTGGCATGGATTTTTCGGTGAAAATGCAACTAATATCTAACAATATTCCAGATTTATCCTCCATGACAACCGGAGAGCCTCCAGAATAGGGGCAGTATCTTATTAATCCTTGACAGCTTGGTAAATGTTTGCTGAGTGAAGGAAATATCATATCAAAGTAGTATAGAAAAATATAACCCTATGATATTTGCAAAAAAGATTAATTTTAAAGTAGACTCAAAGTACTTCAGAAGATAGCCAGATGCTGGAATTTAACTATTCTGTTTAGTCTCATGTTTACAGGGCCAGGAGCCTAGACTTGATAAGAACAGATTTTTAGACACTTCCTCATGGTTATATCAGGCCTAAATTTTCAAGCCAGGAATTTTCATTAAGCTTGAAGCCTTTAAGTATAATGAGGTTCATTCAGCAGTAAGAAATTTACAATATACCAATTTGGAGTGAGTCTATCCCTCTATTTTATGTTTCAATTTCCCTCTGGACAGAGAGGGACAGTAGCATTAACTCTTTGCTCTATCTCTCAGGCATAAATATGTTAATAAGTAAATTCATTTCCAAGAACAATGAAGAATCACACTGTCACCTTTACTAACTGTTCTTTTTTTTCTTCTTTACATTATAACTGCAAAGAAAACAGAAGAGCTTGTTTAATTGAAGTTTTAATAGTACATTCATAAAACTTTAAAATACATATAGTATTTCACACACCATTATACTTTCGAATTCCAGCTGGGACAAGACCTGAAAGTGACAAATGCCATGAGAATGGATATTCTCATAGTATTTCTGGCACACACAAACAGAGGAAGTCCCAAAAATCTCATGAGAAAATAAGCTCTTCTAAGACTCTCATCCCAGTTTTTTGGGCTTCCTCTATATAGATAAACTTCCATAAGCCTTCAGGCTTTTGGGTCTTTATCCAAATCCACTAGAGCTTTGATCCGTTAGAGGTTTACTAGTCCCCAAGATAGATGGAGTTCTCTTAGGGGAAAAAAAATTCCAAGGTCCAATAAAATGATTTCTCAAAAGATAAAAGCATTTACTTCATTTGGGGAAAAGCAAAGCATTAAAAAATCAAACTTTATAAATACCTCCTGATGTTTAAAGCTACGATATTTTGTTTTGTTTTCAGTTGTTAGTAGTTCACCTATTTACAGCTATTGTTGTTTTTTATATCACAATAGGAAACACTAAAACAGAGATGTGCATATTAGGTTTCACCACTGACTTTGTTTTAACTTAAGTTTGCATTTTTGAAACAGGAATTATGAAAGGAACCTCGTGTGTATGTGCGTGTGTGTGCATGTGTGTGTGTTTCCCCCCCCCTTTACCTCCTAAAGGTGAAGAATACCAGCAGGTACCTTATACAGGGGGGGAAGGATTCTCAATGTCTGTATTAACACACAGTACTACAGTCTATGTGTGAGGTTGCATAGTAAAATCTGTTTACTATAAGTTTTCCTAACTTCAAAGATCCCATCTTATCATTTATGAATTATCCCAAACTCTGTTTACCCAGACGTTCCATATTATTAAAACAGGAAAAATGGATTAAGTTAAGAGTAAAAATAAAGATAGAAAATAACAATGGGCTTTGTTGCTGCACCAGAGGAACAGCTTGTCAAGTCAGCTTTGCAGAGAGGCATATTCCCAAGCCAGCCATCATTAACGGACTCACTTCCACAGGAAAAAAAAAAAAAAAAAGACAGAGTCTGAAAACTCCGGACAAAAGAAATCCCTACAGACAAAGTAAAAACAAATTAAAAGACCCATTATAAAACACAGATGCTACAAGGAAAATAAACTTTCCAAGATTTACTGGGCTTTGACAAACTTGAACATTTGTGGAAAAGACATCAGTAACAACTCCCAGGTAATATGGCTGCAAAGCTAGACTCCTTTCTGTTTTATCTTCACCCTCTTTTCAGAAGCTGCCAGGCTGGTATTCTTAGCTTCTGAATGTAGTGATGTGAGAACATGTGAATGTGGCAAAATGCCAGCTGCAAGAAGCCAAGGAGATACTGAAGTTACCTCCTTGCAAAATATTCACATTAATATATCTGTGCATAAGTGTGCATCTTCTTAAATGCAAATAAGAAGAGGAAAAATAAGACACAAATGTACTCATATGCCTCCACACAATAGACTAAAAAATTTTTTCTTATCCTACTGCCCTGTGAGCCCAGGGGGAATAAAAACAGTCAAAATAACATTAACCAGCCAAAGAATCACAATAATCCTTAAACAGTATCATATCAGTCAGGAAGAAAACTTTTGGTTATAGGTTTCCTGAGGGGCAAGTTACAGTTGTTGCTAATGGGGTTAAAAAAAAAAGGTGTGAGAGGGCCTCCCCGGTGGCGCAGCGGTTGAACGCTGGGTTGCAAAGCTGCCCGCGGCCTCTGCGGCACCGGTTCGATCCCCGGCTGCTCCCCGGCCACTGGAGGAGGGTCCCACATGGCACGTAGACCTCTCCTGCCGCCCAGCTGCTGCCCTCAGCAGTGTACTTCGGTCCTTCTGCCTGCTCAGCTCCCCGCTCTGGCTCTGGTGAATTCTCTCACCCTCCTGCGCTTCTGACTGTACCCAATGCATGTATAAACAAACGAACAAACAAACAAAATAAATAAATAAAACATGCCTCTATTAAAAAAAAAAAAAGGTGTGAGAAACTAAGAATTACAATGGAATAAGACAAAAAGAAGTGTTTGGAAAATAAAGAAATAGTGGCTTTTGCTGTCATTAAGGATGCAAAGATTCATTAGTAAAAAAAGCAAAAGGGCACTTAGCAGTATTGACAGTGCCTTATGAGAGAGGTCTATGATTTGGAAGTTTGCATTTCTATCTCACTTTATGATCTGTATCATAGACTCAGACTTAATTCAATTCAAGCACTCCATTTATCTGACAGTTTACAATAGAAACTTCCTATAATTGAGATATTAGCCACCTACAATAGTTTCAAATTCTGTTCACATCACCTCTCCACACAATTATCAACAAGACACACTCTTATTTGAGGAAAGCCTCCTGGTCAATTTCCTTGGTCAACAAAAATTTTGAACTCTTATGTGCTGAAACTGAATTAATGAGTAATGAGACACATTGAACATAAGGTGAGAAACTAGCAGACATCAGAAGACAATTCTCTAAGAAGAACGCTACTGGCAAATAGCGCATTATTTTTGTTGTCCTTACAACAAATTCCCTCCTCTAAGACATCATGTAGAAGCTCAGTTCCTTACATCACTAGCTTTCTGATATAAAAACTAGGTAATGAGTTCGTATGGAAATTTTTTTTGTTTTTTTTTGCTTTCTACAGAAGACCAAAACTTTTGGTCTGCTTTTAATATCCTGCTGTAGAATTGACAGGGATAAAAATTCAAAATATACCAATGAGTTTAACTAAGTTAACTCTGTAGTTGAAAAGCTCCCGACGTCTTGACTCTGTCAAGAGTACAATGGTAGCTTGTTTTGAAACAATCACTGGAAATCTGGTCCCTGAAAAGTTAAAAACACTGCTTAGCTCTTGCTTGCCATCAAATTTAACATTAAAGCCTTCTCAGCCAAACATTCAATAATTATTTAATCAAAACCAAATAAAATCCCTTCAGAATATATAAAAAGTATCCTGTGCAAATGGAAATTCCCTGAATGTGGGCTGTTTGGGTTGGGATGGGAGTCTATTTCTCTTTCTTTTTCTCTCTCCCTTTTTCCCCTTCCTAGATGAGAATGACAAGCTTCCCAGCTGCAGTTCCAGGACTTTCACCCTCCTTTTTGACCTTTTCTCAGGCGTATTCCAGTAGAGTCTGTAATCTACTCAAGTAGGAAAAGGAAACAGCAGCGCCCTGGTGAGAAACAGTGCCTTCTGACCCACATACCAAACTGGGCGGAAGCAATGCTTGTTCATAGGAGCCAAAGAGAGTAGATCACACAATTCAAAGAAAATGAATAATATATACATATTTTAAAAAGACTGTTAACACAACAACCAAACACTTAGGTGACAAAGTTCAAGAGTGAAAAAGTTCAAGGACAATTCTGACTGGGCACTGACTTGTTTCTCATTTTCAACTACTTTAGGGAGTGATAGATGGCGAAGTAAAAACAATGCAAGCTTTACACATTTCAAGCCGAAAATACTTGTTGCTTTCTCATGCAAACAGTGGAAGGCAACATAGACACTACTAGAGGTTGACTGGTGATGGGTAGAAGGTAGGAACAGAGTAATATCTCACAAAACTAACTTGAAAATAAGAGCTCAGTTTTTTTTCTTACAAGATGGAGACTGAGGTTTTTCATGATACTGTCATCACTTCTTCCCACTACAAACCAAGTATCCCATATGGAGTTTACTCAAGAGCTTATTAAGTGTCAGCAGAACTAAAACTTTATGTTCTGGAGAACTGAAACTTCACTAATTATTAAATAATTATTTACATATATCTATGTAAATATAAAGTTATAAATACTATAACAATTTTCCAAGAGGTTCTCAGTAGTTATTGTCATAAAGTACTCCTATTACATGTAAATTAGGTATTTTTCTTTCTTTTTTTTTTTAAGATTTATTTATTTATTTATACAAGCACTGGGTAAAATCACAAGTGTGAGAGGGTGAGAGAATTCACCAGAGCCAGAGCGGAGAGCAGAATAGGCAGAATGATGAAGTACACTGCTAAGGGGAGCAGCGGGCACGGCAGGAGAGGTCTGCACGCCATGTGGGACCCTCGCCCAGTGGCCAGGGATCGAACAGGTGCTGCAGAGGCTGCAGGCAGCTTCGTAGCTCAGTGCTCAACCACTGCACCACCTGGGAGGCCTGTTATTTTTCTTTCTTTAAATCTAAACTAAACTCAATAAAATTCAGAAGCTGATACCTAAAAATTAAAACTGGAAAGGCACTAACTATTGCTATAACTATGCATACAGCAGAGATGATCTACACTAGTCTAAAAAGACAGTAAAGTGGGGTTGGAGCAAGGAGTCTTGGGGTGCAAAAATTATGTCCAGAAAGGTGTATGAGATCAAAACTATGTTTAAAAGATGCAAGAATACAAATGAGGAAAAAGATAAGAAACATGTCATAAAAGTTCAGAGATAAAAAGTGTGTGATCACAAAAATGAAATACCTTTTGGCTATATTTCTTCTCCATTATACATGTGGCACAATTAGTCTTGATGACACAGTCAACCCAATATTACAAAATAAATGAACATTACCTCAGTATACCACAGGACACAGGAATTGGCATGAAGGCAATTAGTTAAAGCTGGAGTTCTCAATATTTAAGAAGTTTTAATAATTTTCTTTTAAAGATTTATTCATTTATTTATACTAGCACTGGGTACAGTCAGAAGCGTGGGAGGGTGAGAGAATTCACTAGAGCCAGAGCAGGGAACAGAACAGGCAGACTGACGAAATACACTGCTGAGGGGAGCAGCAGGCGTGGCAGGAGAGGTCTGCTGCACCATGTGGGACCCTTGCTGGCAGGCGGGGCTCGGACCAGCGCTGCAGAGGCTGCGGGCAGCTTCACAGCCCAGTGCTCACCTGCTGCACCACCAGGGGAGGCCCAGTTTTAATAATTTTTAATTCATTCTAATCATTAGAATAATAGTTTCACACTTATAATAATGGAAAATCAAACAAAATAGTAATAGACTATATTTAACATGAGGAGACAATGTAAACTATTCATAGAAATAAATAGAATAAATTACAAAATTGTAGGCCTTTTACTTTAACAATCAACTTATTCCTAACTCTAAAATATTTACCCACCCTCAAAATTTCCCACTCTTCTGAATCAAGCTCAAATAAAAATTTGGGAATAACTGCTCAGAAAAGAACACTTTTAATCCCAGGGAAAAATCCCCAGAATTAAAAGACCCATAATCTAGTATTACTTAAGCCAAGTTTGGGATTAAGCAAATTCTCCAAAGTATAAATAAATACTCACTGAAATTCTTTTTTGAAAAGACTCTACACATATCTCCCATGCTTATCTCACAATGAATATTGTATCATGTCAACACAGCAAACAGAAGCACTTCACTGTTCAATGGAAAAAAATGTAGAAATCTGCATTATTCAACAAACATAACTTTCTTACTTAGACTGTTGAGTATATAAGAATTGGGAGTTGGTTCAGAAATGAAAATAAACACTGTCATAAGATAAAATACTGAATAAATCCCAAGATTTACAGTATATCTTTTCATACTTAGAGGACACAAAATGATTAAACATTGACAGAGCTGGTCAATTTCAAACACATTAAATATTGTATACTTAAGGAAAAATTTTAAAATCAAAGTCTACTCTATTGAACAGTAAAATGTAAGCAACTTTCCTAACGATCAAAAAGACACAAACCAAAAATAGCAGGAGCAAAGACTCTCTTCTCCCCACAACCTCCTTCCCACTCCCCCACCCCCACTCCCACCCCACGGAAGCCTTCCTTCTTTTTACCCATGACTGTTAAGGATATTTTCTGGCTCTATTTCAGCATCATGACTCAGGTCATGAGAAGTGTCAAAGATGCATTTCCTTCAGATGGGAAAGAGCAACAGATTTTAACAACCATACAAAGATGGGAGGACAGTGCAAAAGGGCCAAATCAGCATGTTTAACTGCAAGGAAGATAAAACCTTTTATATTCACATATATTTTATTTCCAGCTTAAAAACATTTAAATATCTCTCTATCAAAATATGCTCACATGTTTTGCTCAAGAAGAAAACAGGAAACCCGTACCCAATTTAGCTGCCTAAATTATCAACAATTTGTGAAAGGGAATTGTTGACCAAAAAAAAAGTTGACCACATGAATATTAGTAAAAGTTCAATTCCTTGTCATTTAAACTTATTTTTCCAAAAGCAAAGCATGAATATAAAAATTGCTTTGATTGAAAGTCCTTGAGAGTGAGAACCACAAAGAAGACCATATCTGGGCACCTAAGAAATGCTGACTCTACTTCCTTCCCTCTAATACTTCTGCCTTGGCAGAAACACTTTTTTAAGTAAGCTGGATCACTGCCAGAAAAACATATTCATTTACCAGAACTATCATTTTATATTTTCTATAATCCATGATATTATCGAATGTGGACACATTCAAATCCACTCCAAAATGAGACAAGGAAAAAAATTATTGAACATTTATTAAGCATTCCATACTCGGGATGATTCTGACCACAAAACATTGAATGACCTATCTCTCCTGGAGCTGCCAACAACAATGCCCACGTTAGTTCCACTCCAGCCATTCTGAAGTAGTTTCTCTCTTGTGCCTCATTCTAGCTTCAATATACTCACCTGCAAAAACACATCACGCAATGTTAATAACTCTCTCAATGAACCTTAAATCCCTTTCCTTTTCTCATCTTCCTCCAACTTCAAAATGTCATTTTATGCTGACAACCATCACAGTTTCTAATTCTCAGTATGTGTAACCCTGGCACAACCCTCAGCCCACTTACCTTTTCGTAGTTTACAAACTCTGAGCCAAAAATCAGGTTTTTACTTACTGGTCAGATTTTAAGTATAAGTCTATTCACAGCTGCTCTGCCCAAGTCTGATGATTTCTAAGTCTGTTTCTTTGGGTCAGTCTTCAGACACTGGTCATTATGTATCCTAAGAAGCCTACCTTCTAGTCTTTTTGCCCTCTCCAATGTTTCTTAAAAACAAATTTTGAAACAATATTTCAATTTAATCTGATGATTAAATTTCTTTCTTACTTAAACTACCTTTCTCACTGTAAGTAAGGCAAAAGTAACATCCAAAAAGATATACTAAATACTCTTGTTATTATAATCAACAAGGTAAAATAATAGAATTTCTTCAACTCCCTGAAAACTTCTACGTTTATTGGCAGAAAGTCTCTATCACTACAATTCCACCCCATAGAATTCCTCCATAGGGAACCTGACTAGCCCAAGTGAAAAAATCTACAAGCAATATTAACTGGGGGTGCCCGAATAAAATTGCCAGTCCAGCATGATGGATCTAATATAGCATTAACATGACCAAAATGCTCTCTTATTAGTATCTTAACACTGATTGAAAGTAGCAAAATAAAAATGATTAGCCAAATTAATATGTGAATGAAATAAATTAACAAGTGGCAGATTATTAAAATGAAATAGTGGATTCCTAGAGAGTCAAGTCAGTATTTTGATTTAATCAGTGTAAGACTGGGCCCAGGCATCAGTATTTTCAAATCTATCCAAGCCAATTATAATGTACAATCAGAGTTGAGAACCACTCTCTACTATGAAAGATAATGATCACAAGCAAAAAAATCATAAAAGGAACTTAGAGATAATAGAGATAATGCAAGAAGAAAAAAATAACCTTAAAAATTATAACTATCTCTCAAAGAGATAAATAATAAAACATTCCAAAATAAGAAAAGAATGTGATAATAAAAGAGACATTATAAAAGGATAATGAAAACACATTGTAGAAATAAAAGTGCACTTAGAAGATTAGAAGATGCAATCAGTGATACTCTCAGGAAGTAAAACAAGAAAACAGAAAAGTCAGTAGTTAAGAGATCCATTATGAACTAACATAATTTCCAGAAAGGGACAAAAAGTAAAACAGCAGGAAAGAAACTACGAAGAAATGCCTCTGAAAAATGACACCTAAGAGTGGGGTGTGGGGCACATGTGGGCCATTATTCGTTATAAAATGTTTGTATTTTTAACTTTCATAATAAATGCACATATTAGTTTGATGTTAAAACATATATTATGGGGCCTCCCTGGTGGTACAAGGGGTTAAGCACTGCACTGTGAAGCAATCCAAGCCTCTGCAGCACAAGTTTGATCCCTGGCCGGCCAGGGAGCAACACACATGGTGAAGCAGACCTCTCCTGTCTCGCCCACTGCTCCCCTCGGCAGTGTATTTCAGTCAGTCTGCCTATTCTGTTCCCTACTCTGTCTCTGCTGAATCCTCTCACCTCCCTCAACTGGCCTGTACCCCAGCTCTTATATGCATAAATACATAAATTTTTTTTAAAAAACATATATTACGTAAGTAAACAAAAACAATAAAATTCCTATTAGTGCTAGCAGAAGAGAGGCTGAAATGAAGTATAAATCCCAATAATGGTTCATTCAATAATGGAGTTTAATCACTCTGCCTCATAAAGTACAGAAGAAGTGACAAGTCCTTGAACAGCAATATATGGAAAGCCAAAGAAAGGAATTTTTAGACTATACTGACACCACTTACTAAAATGATATAACTAAAAAAAATGTACCTCACTCCTATAGCCTATTTTCACTCAAAGGAACTAGGTATCGAGGTGTAGTACAAAACATGGACATGTTTAACTGACACATATTTTTAAAAGTTCGATTTTCTATGAAGAACTTGAAGAATAAATCACAGGAATCATAATAAAAAGGTAGCTTGGTTATTACTATAAGATCTTGTAAGAGAGCAACATCCCAAGTACACCAGGTTCATGATAGTCGCCATGACTGCAATCATAGGAAAGTTTAGAAAATATCGCCCTCTAGAGGCGTATCTCATTATTCAGTTAAACGCAAAATTATTTTTCTAATTACTGATTTATCGATGCAAAAAATACAGAGAAAATACAAAATATTTCATCAGCAGTAAAAAAAACCAAGAAATATAAAATGATATTTATTACTAGCTTAAGAAAAATCATTAAGAGGGAAAGAAGTGAGGCATAGTCCAAATGAAATAGACTAAAAGATTAAAATATTCAAATAGTTTAATCGTTTTTTTCTATCAGTAAATTTTGAGTCATAGAGATAATATATGTGAGTTTTAAAGATACTCCACAAGTAAATTTAATTTTCCCCCCAAACTGTGTTAATTGAACCTTCCTCTTGATTATGTTGTGAACTTAAAAATGTTCTATAAAATAAAGTCCATTTTAAAATTATGCTATCTTTAGTTATATGTGGCTTCTTCAATAGGTGCTTCTGAAATGAAGACACCTTGATTTCAGGGATGTACTATTAGGTAAACCTCCTCAAGTCACTTCCTGTAAAATAATCATCTGTTCTATTAAAGAGACTACAGGAAGTCATATGAAAATATGTAAGATAAATATCATTTTGGGTGTATAGTAAATGTTAAGACTACCATAATGTTACAGCAGCATTTTTAAAAGGATGATAGGAAGTCATAAAAAATCAAATTCGCTAGGTACACTAGTGGATTTGAAAACAACCAGTAAGAAACAAAACATCTAAAATTAAAAAATACACATAACCAGTAAAAACATAGGTACTAAAACTAAGGTAGCATAAATAAGATTTTTACCCACTTCACATGTATATACTCTCTATGTATCTATATATAAATATATAGCTATAGATAGAGAGATATATACACACTATTTCATATGGGGCATGAAATTTAAAGCAGAGCTACAGTGCACATGATTGATTTTTCTTGGCAAAAATTAAAACATACAAATGGAAACCTCTATCCACAAGTAAACAGTGATGTGGAAAGAGAAGTCAAGAAACATCATATTATTACTGATTGTCTTAAGTAGGTGAAACTACATAAGGCTGGAATATGTGGTTGCTTTGTATTTACAATTGGGATGTGGACTGTATCAAAAAAAAAACTACTGATCAACAAAAGTAAGTGATTGCAATAAACCAACAAATGAAGGCTATAAACAAAGTCTATAAGTGGTAAAAAGAATGCATCATATATATACTAGAAAGAAAAATGATGCTACCAGTTATTCAAAAGCTCTTTGCTAAAATAATGGAGATTCGCTCTAAAGGTCTCAAAGTCTCCATTTAAGGAGTCAAATCTGGAATTTAGATGTCAAAAGTTGTGACTCTAAGATGACTCCTTCCCTAAGGACCAATAAGTTAATGGCAAAGGAGATACTTCCAGGAAACGTGGAGAACTGTAGATGTAAATCCAAAATCTTTCTGCTAACTCCACAGAAATAGAAGGAATAAAAAATTCCTTAGCAGCTCTATCATAGCAAATGCCACATTCTTGAGTAAACTGGAAAGCTAATTAGCAAAATAATGAAATGCAAGGCACAAGAATAGGTGGATTAAATTTATTAAACTGTATTTTCTGATGTTTGGTGTTAAAAATAAATAAAAACAGAATAAAATGATAAAAATAATACTGCCTTCACCTGCAGTTCTATATTGGTAACTCCCTTCATTTTATTGGAGGAACAATCCACTCCTAACATTTTTTCAGACTGCTTCCCTATCTACACAGAGAAGAAATCTTAGCCACCAAGAATTACAACTCCTAGCAGGCCACGAATGTGACTTCCGGAATGGATGCCAGCTGGGAAGGAGCAAGATGTACATATAAAAAGAGGTGCAATGACGGGAAACTTAGAAAAGACACATGAGAGGAGATGCATGTGGAGAACTTGGAAGAGATATTTGGGAGGGACACATATTGAGAGACACCTGGCCGGGCTGCTCCTGGTCCTCGCAGTGACAATGGCAGCCATTATCTTGATTTCATGTTTGTTTATGTGGTACATATTTAATTTTAAGTTCCCCATTCTGTCCCAGCTTTGTCGGACATGCCTAGCCTCCCCCCCCCCACCCCGCCCCAGGGTTCTCTGCCAGAAAGTCCTTAAACTTGTGACAAGCTATTGGTTCTCAACAGCTTGGATATGGGCCCACCCTGTTTGGTGGAACACTGGCCCACAAGGGGATGGGTCACATGGGGAGTTTTATTGGAAAACTATTAGTTGAAATCCTTTCCCCTCTCTCTCTCCTTTTTTTTCTCTCTCTCCACACTAATTCTATTCGTTCAAGATCTTCCACACCAAGAGTCTGCCTCTTTTGCCTCTGCACATACAGATGGCAGAACCCCTTTTAAAATATATGCCCCTTAAGAGTTTGGGGTCCCAGTGTGTCTCTCAATCACATGCTAACAATTTCCGTAAACTTACCAAAATTAAGTCCAATAACACATTAAAAGACTGTACAAAATAAGTTCATAATAGATTTCATTCACTTAGTATTTAGCAATTCATTGCCCAGATTAGAGGTACTATTCAAAAATATGAAACACGTATCAGTCTTATATATACTTCTTCATTAATGAACACTATCAATAGATATATGAATGTTGAGAATTAAACTTCAGTATTTGTATGACAAACACTATTCAAAGTGCTTTCATTCTCACAGTAACTCTCAAACACAGGCGATATTATTATCCTAATTTACAAATAGAAAAGACCCAAATAAGTAATTTGTCTAAGATTACTTCGGAAGTGATGAAGAACACATCCTATCTAAAGCAATCCGACGCCAAGTCCTCCAAATGCCTCCCCAACCAAGTTACAACTGAGTAACAAAAATCATTTACAAGTAGTAAGTAGGAAATAGTAAGCATTAAGTACAGGTAAATACCGTACAGAAGGAGTAAATAAAAAATTACAAGTTTTCTGTAAATGATAGAAGAAATCACGTCATAAACAGATCTGAGCTGAGCTTAAAGGATGTATTCAATGTGTACCTGAAGAACTGAGCAGAAAAAAAGTTCAGGTGCAGGAGTAAGGTGTTGAGCAGGAAAGCAAAAGCAAGTAATTAAATTTTCTCAGAGTACAAAAAAAGTAGGAGAAATAGTTTCTTCACTCAGCAAAAAGTTATTAACTGGTAAAAGGAATACTTGTTCTCCTAGAGGACTACTTCCTGATGTAGCATGCACCCATCCTTGCTTCCTATTTCCTTTAGAAAACAGAAGCAATCTCCACCTTCTCCCCTAATTTTCCCCTTCCCCTTCAATGCTCTTTGACAGACCTATCTATACTGGTCTCCAATTACTCTCTTCACGTTCAAACTAACTCCATTCCTGTCAGGCTCACAATGCTTCACCAAAACTTCCCTAATCAAAGTCACATGTCCTCTACCTTACTAAAATTGATGGGGCTCTTTTTCTCATTCCTTATCTTAATATAGCAACCAAATTTAACACATTATTCCCTTCCTTTTCTTCATTTGGCATATAGAATTTCTCTTACGGATTTTTCTTTCAAATCCCTGGGTTACTTAATCTTGGAACGCCCCAAAGCAGTCTTACAACACTTTCCTCTTGTCTTTTTTAAATACGTGCTCATTAATAATAATCCAACTTTCAGCTCTAAGTAAGCCTTCCAATCATCTATCCTCAGACTATTCCTTTCCACAGAGCACCAGACTCATAAAACCAACTACCTACTTAAATCACTAGATCAAAACCAAATATGCCCCAGACTCCTGATCCTGTCCATATTCTCAAACCTGACAACCCTGTATTCTTCCTTTCATTTGATGGCAACCCCAATCTTTCAGTTGTTCGGACGAAAACCTTACCAGTTTCCCAGATGAGTCTTTTCTGTCATGTTTAATATAAAACACACCTGATGGCCCTACTATCCTGATGGCCTAACATCAAGATATATCAAGAATTCAATTACAACTCACAACCCCCACTACTAACTCCATCCAATCATTGTCTTATCTAACACGGATATTTGCCACAGACTCCTAACTGGTCTAACTAGGCCTCTATTCTTGTCAACCTACAAATGTGCATTCTCAATACAGCTCTCCATTCTGATCCTACCACAACACAGTCTTATCATGTCATTCTTATTTTTAAACCCTCTACAGATTCTCCATTGCACTCAAGTACAAGTTAAAGGCTGACATGATTTGACCACATTTCCCCTCTCACCGTATCTTGTCCTGTGCACTTTGCACATTGCGCTTCAATCACACTGACCTCCTTGCCTTTCCTCGGATACTCCAGAAACATTCCAGCTCAGGGATATTATACTGGCTGTCCCTTCTGCCTGGAACACAAATCTACATGGCTTTCTCTGTATTTCCATCAAATCTTTGCTCAAATGTCATCATCTCAATAAATTCATCAAAAATCATTAAATTTCAAATTGAATGCCCTCCTGGCATACCCTATTCTCCCCATTACCCTTTATTTTCCCCATAAGCATCCCTAGCTACCTAACCACCCACCCACCTACGTACCTACCTATCTATGCTGTTTATAGTTGACTGCACTCCACTAAAAATTTAGTCCCATGGGAACTTTGATATTTTTCTCTTTTGGTTACTGATATATAACAAGAGATCAGGAACAGTCCCTGCCCACAGCAAACACTAACAGCTCTGAATAAATGAATGTATCTTTCAGCTGTTAAGAAGAAAAGCAATGCTACTGTGAGCAAAAAGATCTTCATTGTGACATAATGATTTAAATCTAAATTGTTTTACTATGAAAACTTTGGCTGGAAGCTTACTTTTTAGCAAATGCAACACAAGATGTCAAGTGACAACTACAAGCATAAAAAAAGACACCATCATCATGGCATTCAACCTCACAGGACACACAGGCATATCAATGAACAACCGACATAATAAAGCACGAGCAGTATCAAGGCTGATACAGATGACACAACATTTGGCTGAGACAGATAACAGATGTTTGAGAAGTTTAAGAGAGGAAGTGGTATTTTTAGCCAGAACGTAAAGAAGTAGAGTTTTAGTATGCATACAAATATTTCAAGTAGAGAAAACTATACAAATAGGAAAGGAGTCAAGAAATTAAAATGTGGCAAATTCAGCAAAGGTTAGAGAAATCTAGTTGTGGTAGGACAAGAAGCTATAAGTAAGATGGGACCTTCTTTAGCATTCTAAGAGTACAGTAAGACATTGAAATATATTAAGTAGTTACAAAGAATTTAGCCAATTCTATTGAAATGTATTTATCATTATATTCAAAAATTAAGTTACTTCACGATATATGTAATAAATAATAAAAAATGAAATCAGTAATCACTACATAATATTTAACTTCAAAGTAGTGATGAGAAGAAATAAAATTTCAAATATATTTCAGTAATTCAATACTTCATATAAAATTATGGAATATACATGTAAACATCTACATTTTTATTGGTGAAAATGTCACAAAGACTGCTAATATTTCTATCATGTGTTGTCTGTATTCATAACGAAAGGAAATGTTTTAAATTTAGTATGCAGTAATAAATAAAGATGTAAATTTTTTTCTTATCCATGTTCGTGGTTCTTAAGAACTCCTAGTAAAGTTTAAAAGTCAGGCAACAAAATCAGAAATGAAAGCAATATTTAGAGAGAATATATTTCAAATAACTAACCTCTGTTAAGTGAAAAAAAAAAAACACATGCAAATAGATAAAATAATCCTAACTTAAACTGGATTGACTCCAGAGAGTAAAAAGGAAATATCCCTATATCAACTGTTATTTAACAGTTTCCTTTACTTTTCTAAAAAGAGCACAGACAAACAACAGTAATACCGCCAAAGTATGATTCATTTTCAAGATGAATCCCACCCTGTCCAAAGGTTTACATTGTTTTTGACCAGCATCAGAATGTTTATCCACAAACTGTAAATACATCATTTTTAGAACTAACCAACAACAATGCCCATTTTGTTTTGACATGTAAGATACAAAAAGAACATGAAGAAAAATGAGCACTGCTCTAAGGTCTGCGCTTAAAAATGAGAAAAACTAGAGTAATGGGCTGAAATTCCAACACAGTAAAATTTTAACACATTATCAGCAGGAAAGTGCCTACTGTATTCATTGGTTTCAAATGGGAAGGTAAAGGACAGCTGTATTGGCAAACAGTCTATAACCTCCTCTCTGAGATGGCTCCATTTAGTTTAGGTGAAAATATGAAGAGCCAAGAAAGGAATATAGTTGAGAGAAAAAGTATATTTTCACTCAGAAATCAAGTATTGTTCTCCAACTGTTTATCTTTTACAAATAACAAATCCATGATTGATTAGACCACTGCACCTTTCACCAAGTATGTACCCGAAGGAATTTGTTCACAGTCATTTAATATCTGTCTTTGCCCTTGGACTAGAAGGTATACAAGGACAAAAATGACTTTGATTTTTTGTGAACATCATGACCAAAGCCTAACACAAAGCCCTGGTTTGTGGCATGCATCACAGGAAAGGCATAGGAATAAGAAACAGAAAAAAAGATGACTTTCTAAGGTTATATAAAGGTAAAGATTATAAATCTTTCTATTTTTCTACTAATATATCTGTGGTTCTCTTTTTTGCCCAGATGCCCACATCCACACACTGAATGTCTTTGGTGAAATTTAAGAAAAAATAGTCAATAGAAAGAAAAAGATACTGAAAGGACTTATAGTATTATCTAATTATGCAGCAAAATGTTTATGGCCTAAAATGTAAGTAGTTATTTCCAAAGTAAACATTCTTGAAACTGTATGAAAATACTAATATCATATAGCTTTCTTTTTTTTTTTTTAAGATTTATTTATTTATTTATACAAGCACTGGGTACAGTCAGAAGCGCGGGTGGGTGAGAGAATTCACCAGAGCCAAAGCGGGGAGCAGAGCAGGCAGAAGGACCGAAGTACACTGCTGAGGGGAGCAGCGGGCGGCAGGAGAGGTCTGTGCACCATGCGGGACCCTCCTCCAGTGGCCGGGGAGCAGCCGGGGAACCAACCGGCTCTGCAGAGACTGCGGGCAGCTTTGCAACCCAGCGCTCAACTGCTGCGCCACCGGGGAGGCCCACTTTCTAACCATTTTACAAAATGAAATTATTGTAATCTAAAAAATGTTTTAATTCACCAAAGATAAATTCTAAAAGATTCGACCTTGAAGATCATGAATCACTAGTTAAGTTAAATATATATGCTATTTCAACTGTTCTTATGAAAATAATAGCAGTGTGTGCTAATAAAGTGTGCTAAGGAATAAATAAAAATCCTGAATTTTTTTTACAGAATTCTCTCCAGGATTCCACTTACCTACATATGTTTTCACTTAATAAAATCTACATAGGACAATAGGAATTAATCTCACAAACAATGTTTTTAAAAGGTCAATATAACAAAATATATATACTTTGTAATTCTACTTATAAAATAGTGACCAATAAACAAACAAACAAACAAACAAATAAATAAAATAGTGACCAACAAAGGATACTTCCTAAGGAGTAAGACTATTTCTCAAAAGTAAGGAAGAGATAATGATCATGAAAATCAGAATCATTTTTTCATCTTCTAGAGAAAGGCCACAAAAAGGGTGTTCTATAATATTTCATTTATTGACTGGGATGAGTCTGATACAACTATTTCCTATAAAGCTAAGTTATGGAGCTATACATTTTTTCCCTGCAATATATTGGTAGAAAACCCACAGAGATGTATTTTAAAATAAAATGCAAATGTCGCTCTAAAATACACTTGCCTCATGACAATTCCTTTTGTGATAAACTATAACAGTGAGCTTGGTTAAAGATGAGTCTTCAGAAAAAGGTTTGAGGATTTGAGATTCAATCCCCAAATTTATGAAAACAGGAACTTCAGAGTCTACAAAGATCACCATTATTATGCTGACTTCGATTTCTTACATTTGTTAAATGATTTTAAAAATTACAAAGACCTAAAATCTTGCTTTTATGTGAACACACTAGAAAAATGGCTTTATTTTATCCCAGATCTCAAATATTGAGGATAAAAGGATGGATGATTGCAGGGGACAGTGGGGAGGAAGAAAATTAGGTTTACCATGTAGCGGTGATCCAGAAGGACTACTTGATAGACCTGGAACAGGACTACAGCGACCTCCTTGCTTAGATGTCAGCTCTTGTTCAATCTCTTCCAGTCCAGCACTTTTCTGGAACCGGCTCATACGATTGACTACTCGTGGTGACATGTGTGTTCGGACACAAGGCTGGCCACCATAAGGGTTGATGGGGAAAACATGGGAAGTACCCCGGAGTGTACTGACCACAACCCAGCGACAGTCATGGCTGAAGCAGATGTCTTGTACCTAGTAAAGAGATAAGGAAAAACACAGGAATGGTTGAAACTACTTGAATTTACTGTAGAGTATCACATACAGTCCATGAAATATGAAAAGAAATGGCTGCTTCACTACCAAATTAATCTAAGATTGGGTTATAAGTAAAATGTTTTGTTCTACAATTGAGTTTCAAAGTGACTATTAATCAACACTTCTCATTAAGGTTGCTGTATAGTGTGCCCAGTCAAAAAAGAAGACCGTGCCACTTCAACCTACAGGGCTGTAAGAAAACATGAGTCCTGTTTATTTTTCTAAATGAATCTGGCTTCTTACAAACATAGTATAGTAAAAATAAGTTATTCCTTCATACTCTTACTGGGTACTATCCTGAGCACTAGGAACAAATGGGTAAAAAAATAATATTTTTGCTTTTAGATTAACAGGAAGAAAAGACTTGTGAAGATATATAAAGAGTGAAATAATGGTCTCAGTTATACTAGACTGTGGTTGAGAGAGGTGAAAATTAGATGTTGAAGGTGGAGGGTTAGGAGTACATTGAAAAACATCAGAATAGGCATGGGTTCTTGCCATTTAGTTTTGAAGTAGGATATACTTAGATATTGCAATTTAGATATTCTACTTCGGATATAAAAGCATGGATCTAAGATGGAAGTAAAGGATGGGCAAGTAGTTCAGTATGTCAGAAACTCCACAAGTTTGCATAAGTCAGAAAAAGCAATGTTTGGGTTTTATTTAAAATATAATGTAGTCAAGATTTCAATTTTGAAAGAATGGTTCTGGGAGTGAAATGTAGAAGAGTGGATTTCCACTAGGGATAAGGATAGCTTTAGGAAAATTATTTAAAAATTCCATCAACAGTCACAGACAATGGTCCCTGAAGAGTGGTGGGATGCAGAAGAAAAAAGATCTCAAAATGAAACAAAATCAAAAAGCCTTTATCTATAGTGGCTAGCAAATTTTGTGGACCATATAGACTCTCTGTCCTTTCAGTGTCAAAAACCAACATAGGAAATATGTGCAGCAATGTCCAAGAAAAAAAGGAGAAAAAAGAATATTTACTAAATCAACTACCTGGTCACAGACTTGACTGAGGGAAAGCTAGTAATTTATATGACATTTAATGAACAATGAACATAGAAGTTCTAGGATTTTCAAATTAGTAAATTGAATTTACTACCCTTATCCTGGTATCTAATGACAAAACCAAAAATGTGTCCATTACATTTTTACTTAAAGAAAAGCATGTAAAAGTAAATATTATTCTACCACTTTAAAACATACACTCGAGGGCCTCCCCGGTGGCGCAGCGGTTGAGTGCTGGGTTGCGAAGCTGCCCGCAGCCTCTGCGGCGCCGGTTCGATCCCCGGCTGCTTCCCGGCCACCAGAGGAGGGTCCCGCATGGCGCGCAGACCTCTCCTGCCGCCCGCTGCTCCCCTCAGCAGTGTACTTCGGTCCTTCTGCCTGCTCTGCTCCCCGCTTTGGCTCTGGTGAATTCTCTCACCCACCCGCGCTTCTGACTGTACCCAGTGCTTGTATGTATAAACAAACAAACAAATAAATAAATAAATCTTTAAAAAAAAATTTAAAAAAAAAAAAATAAAATAAAACATACACTCGAAAAGGAAGGTGAGCTGAAGATGCTGATGAAAGATTTTCTCCATTGACTAAATGAACAACTTATTTCCCAATACATAAAACAAGCATTAAAGGATGCTTTAAAAAAGGTAAAAAAAAAAAAGAAAAAAAAGAATACAGAACAGGTAAAAGCACAGCAGAATAAAGTCACATGTTCATGAATGTGAATAAATTGAAAAACATGTGTGTGTTATATACAAGTATGAATAGGGCATTACATTAGTACATAATTATTATATTATTACATCATGAACTAAACTTCTCATGAAGTCAGAGAAATGCACGTTCCAACACATTAGATATTAAATTAGCCTAAGTTCGTAAAATCTTGACTAATATTTCAGAACTATTCTACAAATAAGAATTCATTAAAGTACCAGTCTCCAAAAGATCCTAGGATCTTATGTATGAAAAAGAAACATTAGTTTCATATATCAAGACATTTCATTGCTAAACATGGATATACCCAAAATTCCACCATTTGCTGACAAATTTAACTCCCAGGGATTCCAAAATTATGAAACATCTCCCAGGTGTTTAACCTCTGTAATGTGCCTACAGTAATTTTTATCTAAATTGACTTAAAGAGGAAGAGATGAACAAAAGAGAAAATAATACAGTGTGAGACAAATCATATATCAAAACAGCAAATGCACTGGCACACATGAGAACCAAATGTATAAAAAAATCTTTAGGTTTAAAGAGCAATTTATGTTCATTTTCAGAAACACTTGTAATCAAGACCACTTCCTGGTCTTGTCAATGAAAAGGAGTTTCCTTCTTTCATTTGAAGAGTATTTCTGATAGGAGGTGGTGCTAACAATCAGTATCAAGTCAAGAAGACAGAATTTCACCTAAATGCTTACTTAGAAAACTGCTAATAGAGAAGAGATTCTGCTCTATGACCTTGAAGACACATCAGCATACATAAATGAGCACAGAGGATTGCTAAAGATATAAGCTATCAAGAGACCACAGAAACTATAATCCTTTAAAAGAACGTTACAGAGGATAACAAGTCGCCTAATCTAAAAATGTGAAATAACTATTCAACTGTTCTTGCTCTCAAACTAGGCGGGTGGTTTTTTTACACAAAATAGAAACTAGTAATAAAATGACATCATCTTCATGACTTATGGGCCTCAATTTTAGACAATTTCTTGTTAATATTTTCTCATAACAGAAGAGGAGAGCTAGATGTATCCTGCTTCGGATTTAGCTCTATATTACTAGATATCATGGCAAATAACATTTTCCAAGTACAATTCCAGTAACTGTTACAAGCTAAACAAACATCCTTCTGACTATTTAAAAATACCTACTCTCAATTTTTAGAATAAGGACCTTTCACTCAACAAAGACTGCTTGGAACCGGGAGAGGGCTGGCCCCACAGCCAGAGGTGAGCTGGGAAGCCCCCTCACACCAGGCCCCGTCTGGCCACCAGTTGGAGTCAAGAGGGGGATTGGGCAACAGCCACTGGACCAGACTACAGGCACAGGAAAGTGCGCTTCCCACTCGCCATTTTAGAATAGGGATCTTTGATTCAACCAAGACTGCTGGGAACTGGGAGAGGGCTGCCCCCGCTGCCAGAGGTGAGCTGAAGGCCCCCACAAGCCAGGCCCTGCATGGCAGGGAGTTGGAACCCAGAGGGGGATCCAGCAATTTGGAGGCCAGCAAGCAATCCAGCCACCCCACCTCCTAGGCAGTCTGTGGGACTTCAAGACACACCTTTGGAATTAAACAAATACAGAAGGAGGAGATAATCTGTGACAGCAACCATTAACATATTCAGTTTAATAAAGGGGCAGGATACAAAACTAACACACAAAAATCAGTAGCCTTCCTATACACAAACAATAAATCTGAAGAAGAAGAAATCAAGAAAACCATCCCTTCTATTATTGAAACAAAAATAAAAAATCAAACACTTGGGAATAAACCTAACAAAAGAGGTAAAGGACCTATAGAAAGAAAACTATAAAACACTGTTAAAAGAAATAGATAAAGACACAAAGAAATGGAAAGATATCCCCCACTCATGGGTTGGAAGAATTAACATTATCAAAATGGCCATCCTACCAAAAGCATTTTACAGATTCAATGCTATTCCAATAAAAATTTCAATGACATTCTTCAAAGAAATAGAACAAATATTGATGAAATTCATATGGAGCCACCAAAAACCCTGAATAGCCAAAGAGCTCCTGAAAAAAAAAAGAAGGGAATGGAGAAATCACATGCCCAGATTTCAAACTATACTACAAAGACATAACAATCAAAACTGCATGGTATTGGAACAAGAACAGACACACAGATCAATGGAACCCAATAGAAGATCCATAAATAAACCCACAGATTTACAGCCAACTAACCTTTGACAAAGGAGCAAAGAATATGCAATGGAGTAAAGAAAGTTTGTTCAATAAATGGTGCTGGGAAAACTGGGTTGCTACATGCAAAAGAATGAAGCTTGATTACTACCTCATACCATGCACAAAAACCAACTCAAAATGGATTAAAGAACTAGACAAAAGACCTGAAACCATAAAATATGTAGAAGAAAATACAGGTGAAACACTGTATGACATGCACCTCAAAAACATCTTTACAGACACATCACCCAAAGCAGTGATAGTGAAGGCAAAGATAAACAGCTGGGACTACATCAAATTAAAGAGCTTCTGCACAACAAAAGAGACAATAACCAAAACAAAGAGGAACCCCACCAACTGGGAGAAAATTTTTGCACACAACACTAATGATAAAGGACTGATCACAAAAAACTACAAAGAGCTGATGAGACTCAACAAAAACAAAGTAAATAATCCAGTCAAAAAATGGGCAGAAGAACTAAAAAGAAACTTCTTCAAAGAGGATAGGCAACTGGCCAACAGGCATATGAAAAAATGTTCAGCATCACTTGTAATCAGGGAAATGCAAATCAAAACTACAATGAGATACCATCTTACACCAGTGAGAATGGCACATATTAAAAAAAAAACTATCAACAACAAATGTTGGCAAGGATGTGGAGAAAAAGGAACTTTCCTCCACTAATGGTGGGAGTGCAAAATGGCCCAACCACTATGGAAAGCTGTTATGGAGATTCCTCAACCTACTAAAGATAGAGCTTCCATATTATCCAGCAATTCCACTCCTAGGTATTTATCCAAAGGACACAGAAACATTATCTAAAGGGCACCTGCACCCCTATGTTTATAGCAGCATTATTTACAATAAGCTAAGCTATGGAAACAACCCAAATGCCCAAAAATAGATGACTGGATCAAGAAGATGTGGTATATATACACCATGGAATATTACTCAGATAAACAATAAAAGATAAACTCATGCAATTTGCAGCAACATGGATGGAGCTGGAAGAGATCATGCTCAACGAAATAAGCCAGAAAGAAAAAGAAAAATACCGGATGGTCTCACTCAGGAATTTAGAAAACCTAAATAAGGGACCAGGAAAAAGACTAATTATGATAAAGAAATAATCAAAATCAACAAGCAACTATAAACCAGAGACACACTACAGGGCGGGGGGGGGGGAGGAGAGAAGGGATTAGGGTCAAAATAAGGGGGGTGGGAATTGCATGGTGAATATAACCAAGATGAAAATGCATACATTGTGTAAAAATGAAAAATGATGTAAGAATCATATAAAATAAAATATATTAAACATAAAAAATAAAAATAAAAACACCCATTCTCAATTTTATGAAGTAAACATTTTTTAGATAATTATTTCTGCAATTCACTGACTATTCACAAACTTGAAATCAAGAATTGATCTAGGGCCTCCCCCATGGCGCAGTAGTTGAACGCTGGGTTGCAAGGCTGCCCGCAGCCTCTACAGTGCTGGTTCGATCCCCGGCCGCAGGGCAAGTTGCCGACGGGCGAGTTGTCCCCAGTTGGCGCGCAGAACTCTCCTGCTGCCCTCTGCTCCCCTCATCAGTGTACCTCAGTCCTTCTGCCTGTTCTGCTCCTGCTCTAGTGAATTCTCTCACCCTCCTGCGCTTTTGACTGTACCCAGTGCTGGTATAAATAAATAAATAAATAAATAAATAAATAAATAAATAAATAGATAGATAGATAGATAGATAGATAGATAGATAGATAGATAGATAGATAGATAGATAAATCTTAAAAAAAAAAAAAGAATTGATCTAGACCAAACACATGTGAACAGCAAAGGAAATAATTTCTAGTTCCAAGCATTTCAAAATGCTGTAAATTAGAGGGGAAAATGAATGTCTACATAGACAAGTGCAGGTTTCCTTTAATATAGGGTTCAGCAAACTTTTTATGGAACTGGCCATATAATTAAATTTCAGAATTTACAAGCAAAGCAATAAGATCAAGATTACTATGCAGATTCATATAACAAGATTTTTCCTGAGTATTTTTTGGCTTTTGTAATGTGGATCTTCTGATAAGAATGGAATCCTTTTAACAGGAGATATACTTCATTGAGTTCTGTGCTGCTACTATTATTATCATCAAATATATTCCAATGCTCACCTATAAAAGCTATTCTTAGTTCAAGGGCTGTACAAAACTAGACAGTTTGGTCACAGTAGTCTATGAGACTGTTAGACAAAAATAATCCTCTATAAAAGCAGAAAGGTCTTCAGAAATCTAAAATCAAAGTCAAAAGCTGGATAAAACCCCCAGGTCAACAGGAGTAATTCCTAATGCCGAGGACTGGAGGGAGGAAATGAAGAAAGGCTGCTGCTAGTTACCTGCTTCGCTTTGGGATGATGAAATTTTTCTGGAATAATTAATCACGTTTGATGTACAACTGTGAACATGCTAAAAACTACTAGATAAGAAAGATACTTTATAAGAATGAACTTTATATATGTGAATTATGTCTCAATAAAGCTGTTATTGAAAAAAAAGAAAGAACTAACTAGTTAGTTTGCTGACTGGGAAGTTCTATAGTCTCTTTTTATAGTTTATGATTTCATTTAACTGCCCCTTTCTTCTAAGAGATGTCTCTTCTGTCCTAAGCTCAAAGGAAGATAAGCAGCTACAACAAAGCATAAACTAGCATTTTATCTGTGCCCATCTTGGCTCTCATCACATCTGGCAGTGGGTTAAACAAGTGACTTTTACCCATATAATATGGGTAAAAGGTATAATCTGATGTTCTTATTAAGTTTTATACCATTTAACATAAAGGTGTGGAATTAAAAGATGGGGGAAAATCAAGCAAAAAGTACCTAATTTAGTATGGGAATACTCATTAGGACAATCATTATTATCAATTTGGAATCTTTAAATATACAATACAGAATTCTTAACTAACTTTGAGATATTAGTTAAAAACAGTTCTTACTAAAATGTCTTTAAAATTATATTATGTCATTTAATTTATTGATCTTTAAAAGGTTCCTACATTATTTGGCATATTTATAATATCTCACACTTGCTTCTTGTAATGATATAAAATTCTGCTATCAGAAACCAATTATGCTTTTAAACAGGTAATATATCTTTTCCTTAAAATATACTGTAGCTTTATTCCAGCAGTACTGGATTTATACAAATATATTTCAACAATCTGAATTATCTATTTTTAAATATATTGGTGTTTTAATTCAAAATAACAATCTTTGGGACATGTAAAATCATATATAACACCAATATACTCAAATGAAATAACTGTCAAACATTTTTATCAAAACCAAACAAATATTCACAAAATGGGATGAATTCAAATTACATATGAAACAACAGTATCTGAGCACTAGAATTAAGTGTTATTATGTTTAATCATCTAAAATGTAGAAATTAGCATTTTAGCTTGCTCAAAATTTACGCTGCGAATTCACCTCCCAAATCCAGTTAAGTAACTACTTTACTTATTACTCAGAGTGATGGTGCACGGGTGCATTGGTGAAGGAAATTCTATGGAGACTACACCTGAGGGGTGGGGGAAGCAAATATTGTTTAAAAATGAACAATGATGTAAAATATAAAAAAATAATTTGTTTAAAAAAACCAAAAACATATGATCATTTAACATTCTAAACCCTAAGACAGAGATTCTCAAACTTGAGTATGAGATCACCTAGGTCATCTGTAAGAAACGCAGACTCTTTAATCCCACTATCAAAATTATAATTCAGTAGGAATGTGGGATGGAAGGAGAACATGAGGAAGAAATTGGGAGTTCTAGAATACTCCGAAGATGCAGCTACTCAAAGTCTGTAACACGGAGGTAGAAAATAAAGTGATCAGAAATGAGTTCCTCCAACCCCTTCCAAGCCAAAAAAAATTACATAAATGTTGCTTTTCTTCAATATAAGGAAATGACAATGATGAATAAGGTGTTACTGGGACAGATGATTGAAAAGGGTAGGAAGAAATTTTCTGGGATAGTTAAAAGTTTCTATATCTTGATTGTGGTGATGGTTATATAGCTGTTAAGTACTAGATGGAAATGAAACACCATTTCCAACCTTCACTCTCTCACCACTCTCTCAACTATATCAACAGAAGATAGCTTAGTTGATATAGTTATGTTCAGTTAGACAAATGCAAGATTATAATGCAGGATTCTGAGAACATATCTCCTTTCCTGATAAAGAGAATTAACAACACCAATGCTTCCCTTTCTGCCCACTGACTGCCTTGAATTCAGAAATGAGGTCCAGAGAACTGGCAATAGTCAACAATCAAGGCGAAAAGAACAAAAAGTCACAGGAACAGAGTTGAGCAACTGTACAAATATCAGCAGTTGCATTCTTGTGATATGAGAAAAATAAACCATAATTTTATACCATTGTTAAGTAACTTTAGACTCTTCAGACAAATATATGCCTAATAATTCAAGTATCAGTTCCCATTAAATCTTCTTCAAAAGGAAAGAAAACCAAAGCAAGGAGTACATGGATAAAAAGTACCAAGAATATTAATCTTTCAGAAGCTATAAAAATAAGAATCAGAAAGACAACATCCATATAGCAAAAGTTAACCAGTCAGTATATTTTACAGTAAATCTGTAAAACTGTGGAAGGTGGGTCTACTTATACAGGGGCAATTAGGAAACAGTTCATAAGCTTGTTGGTAGATACACCAACCTACAGGTGTGATTAAATTGTATAGAATTAAATATACAGATGCATGTACACACACACACACAAATAAGTATAAATGAATCTGGTGAAATCTGAAAAAATTATTAGAGTATACCAATATCAATATCCTGATTGTGATATACCTAAATTTTGCAAAATGTTATCCATACAGCTGGTAAATTATAAATGGGATTTCTGATAAGTGCATATTAATGTATAATTTTTTTTTTAAAGTAAATGTGGAACCCTGCAAACACCCAGTGCCAGGTGTGATAATAAAGCTGACTCTTGCTGCAACTTGAACTTCAGTGGAGACAGGGATGAGGGGAAGCCAAAAGTGCTACCCACACCAGGGTGAGCTTGGCAGTGATGGGAATGGGGCCAGAAAGAAGGACACTGTTGTGCCTGGACACACATTGGACCCTGACAAGTAAGGGAAAATGACTGTCAGCAACACCTGGCCAAGTGAGACAAGGCAACACTCCTGGCTTCCACTGTGGCATCTGCTGGAGAGCCTTCCCTGCACCAAGACAGGGAGTAATATGATCACCTGGCAGTTGTCACTGGAACAGACATGTGAACATTAAATTCATGTCCTCTTGTTAGAGAAATATTCTTATGTTCTGGTAGGTGAAAGATACCCTAGAATGTGTTGTACATAAAGTTTATAGCAGTGAAGAGCAACTAATCTTATGGGAGTACTACCGTAGCTCATATTAAAATGATTGTGTAACTGGGTATCCATAGGTTAATTGATTGTTGTTTACTTACTTAAATGTCAGAGGGTATCCTCTGCCATGCAGACTGAGATGGTAGAGGGACAAGTGCACAACAGACAAGGCTTCCAGTTTCTCCCAATGTTATACAAAAGAAACAACAGTTTCCCAGAAGGGAAAATTTAGGTAAATACTTAATGGCTACTGAAACACTGAGGTGTTATCTCAGTACAACATCGCCACCTGCCTGATTTAGCAACCAAGTACAGATACTTCCTTTTTTAGAGGGCAGCTATTAACCTGTTACCTTGTGACTGAAGAACTGATCCTCAGAATATGTTCCAACCTGGCCCTACAGCATCTTGTTTTACAGCTACTTTCTCACCTACTCCACTGTCTGAAGTAATGCCACGGTTCAACAGGCCCTTGATTCACAGAGCTTCTTTAAATGTCTGTGACAGATTCACAGATGGCTTGACTAAGTTGAAATCTGAAGGTGTCCACTGGCCCAGGGTAGCTGTAAACCCCCAACAGAGACTCTGGAGGGCCAAATAAAGTAACAACTGATCAGCATAGCAGGATAATGGGAACTTGTCACCTGCGCTTTACACAGATTACAAATCTACAGGTGTGATGAAATTGAGGATCAACCATATTCATTCTTTATATATTATCTATGGATATTTTTGTGCTACAAAGGCAGAGTTGAATACAAATATCATATGGAATGCAGAGTTTAAAATATATATGGCTCTTTACAGAAAAAGTTTGCTGACTACTGCTTTAGAAAATGTACCTTAGGACTGGAAATGTCTTATTTATCCTGACACAGCTAGTTTTCAGTGGTCAATACTGGGATGGCCATGAGGAAAAATACATTCTGGCAGATTGCAGGTGCCACTCTTTTAGGGTCACTTAGCTGTACAAACAAATTATGACTGATAGTTGAACAATCTAGATCACTCATGACCCATTTCTATCTGATGATGAGAGTGACTGGAATAAAGTGCTGGAAAAGCCTGCAACTGCCTTGTATTGCACAGTGATTACCACCTAATGCCATAATTGAAATGCATAAATATACTGCAGGTTATTTATCTATTAAGGTGATATGGATGACAGGATTGCACAGATATCCCATCAGCCCCTGCAATCCCTCCTATTTCTTCTGTCTCATAATGAGAAAGTGCTGTTAAGCTCAGTTTTAGGTGATACCCATTTAAATCTTCCTGATAATTTGACTCTAAAACATTATGGAATATCTCTGGTAAAATACTTTCTCTCTTAACCTTTATTTATCTGATATTAATATGGTCCGATTTTCAACATCTAAGCTTATGCTTGTTGTTTGACTGATATGGTTGCTTTTTACCATGCATTTATTATTCAATTAATGTCTCTATACACAAAGTAAATCTCTAACAGGAAGTTTCTTCCTTTAGATTGGAATGCTTTAGATTAGCATATATTAATATTTAAATACTAATATTTAAACAAATAATATTTAAATACATGTGCTTGAATTTTGATATTCCATTGAATATTGTACCACGTTTCTTGTGCATGTAAGACTCCTTTTCTGATTTTATTTGATTAACTAAACATTTTTTTGAATTCCATTTTATGCAAATACTGTATTTTTAGATATAGCACAATAAACCTTGAAACTATAGTTCCAAATACCTACTCCCACTCTATCACCAAAGATCCATAACACTAATGTTTTATGTACCATACATAATATATGTTATGTGTGTATATATATATATACACACACACACAATATAATCCCTGCAAAATAATGTAAAAGTAAATATATCCTAATTTGAAAATTCTACATATTTCTAACAAATTAAGAGGAAAACTTATACTGTCTACTAAAAAATTTACCATTTCTCAGATATAATATTACTTCCCAAGACCAACGTTTGTTCTGGTATCATTTCACTTTAGTGTAGATATGAATCTTGATACTTTTGCTGGACAGACCATTTACTTTGAGGCATAAATAACATAAAACACTGTATTCATTTTGGGGGGTACTACATAATTTGATATTTGATTATACTGTGAAATGATCACAGGAAGGATAGTTGATGTGTCACCATACAAATTTTTTTCCTGTAATATGGAGAATTTTTGATTATTTTTTTTCTTCTAGTTCTTTAAAGTAATCCAACTGATTTCTCATGAGAAGTCAATAGTTTATTAAAATGTTATTTCCCTGAATGTAATGTGTTACATTCCTCTGGCTACTTTGATTTTCATAAAATCAACTATGATGTTCCTAATCTTGTATTTTCTCACATGCAATCCTATTAGGTGTCTGTGTGTCATTTTAGGAATATTAATTTATATATTTCAACAAATTTGAGAGGTTTTTCTATTTTTATTTCTCCATATTATTTTTTCTGCATCTTTTCCTATAAATAGTCTCCTTCTACCAGGATATCAAGAGAAACTTTGCCCCAGGAAGAATCACATACAGAGTCTCAATCATAGCTGTTTTGTACTCTGAGACTAGACTGCAAAAAGTTAGTGACCCCAAAAACAACATATTTAGATCCAATACCCTGGTATCTGCATATATTACACTATAGGTCCAAATAGCAAATATTACCTTATTATGTAAGTTATAGATCTTGAGAGCTTATCCTGGATTACTAATATTGATTCTAACTATATTCACATGTATCCTTTTAAAACAGAGAAAACAAAGAAGAAAAAGAAAAGTGGCCAGAGGCAGAGGATGGAGTGATAATCCATAAGGTAAAGAATGCTGGCAGAATCAGGAAAACACAAAGAAAGGATTATTCTTTAGAAATTCTAGAGGGAGTGCACCTTGATTTTGAACTTTTAGCTTCCAGAATGCTAAGAGAGTACATTTCTTTTATTTTACTTCCCCAGGTTCATGAGAATTCGTTACGAAACCTATAGGAAAGAAATATGCAGTAAATTTATATATTAACCAGAATTTTCTGTTATGGATCACCCAGGATTGAGGTTACTAGTTTGTATGACAAAGTACATGTTAAAATGTTTAGAAATGGTTGAGCTACTTTTCTGAGTAATTGTACATTTTATATCCCCAAGAGCAATATATGCAAGGTCCTGTCCATCCATTCACTTAAAAGATGCTTTAAATGCATGAAAACTTGTGTATTTTCATTCTTTTAACAGTGATTTTAAAAGAGCAGATATTGTATCTTTTGCTGTGCAGAAGCTCTTTAATTTGATGTAGTCCCAGCTGTTCATCTTTGCCTTCACTATCACTGCTTTGGGTGATATGTCTGTAAAGATGTCTTTGATGTGCATATCATGCAGTGTTTTGCCTATATTTCCTTCTATGTATTTTATGGTTTCAGGTCTTATGTCTAGTTCTTTAATCCATTTTGAGTTGGTTTTTGTGCATGGTGTTAGGTGGTAGTCATGCTTCATTGTTTTGCATGTAGTGACCCAGTTTTCCCAGCACCATTTATTGATCAAACTTTCTTTGCTCCAATGCATGTTCTTGGCTCCTTTGCCAAAGGTTAGTTGGCTGTAAATTGGTGGGTTTATTTCTGGATTTTCTATTCGATTGGTCTGTGTGTCTGTTCTTGTTCCTATACCATGTAGTTTTGATGATTATGGCTTTGTAGTATAGTTTGAAATCTGGGCGTGTGATGCCTCCATTCCCTTCTTTTTTTTTTTTTCAGGAGAGCTTTGGCTATTTGGGGTTTTTGGTAATTCCATATGAATTTCAACAATAATTGTTTTATTTCTTTGAAGAATGACATTGAAATTTTTATTGGAATAGCACTGAATCTGTATACTGCTTTTGGTAGGATGTCCATTACCAAAACAAAGAGAAACCCCACTGACTGGGAGAACATTTTTGCACACAACACTAATGATAAAGGTCTGATCACAAAAATCTACAAAGAGCTGATGAGACTCAACAAAAACAAAGTAAATAATCCAGTCAAAAAATGGGCAGAAGAACTAAAAAGAAACTTCTCTGAAGAGGAAATGCAAATGGCCAACAGGCATATGAAAAAATGTTCAACATCACTTGTAATCAGGGAAATGCAAATCAAAACTACCATGAGATACCATCTTATACCAGTGAGAATGGCACATATTTAAAAAACTAGCAACAACAAATGTTGGCAAGGATGTGGAGAAAAAGGAACTCTCCTGCACTGTTGGTGGGAGTACAAACTGGTCCAACCACTAGGGAGAGCTGTGTGAAGATTTCTTGACCTACCAAACATAGAGCTTCCCTATGATCCAGCAATTCCACTCCTAGGTATTTACCCAAAGGACATAGAAACATCAATTCCAAAGAGTACCTGCACCCCTATGTTTACAGCAGCACTATTTACAATAGCTAAGCTTTGGAAACAACCCAAATGCCCAAAAATAGATGACTGGACCAAGAAGATGTGGTACATATACACCATGGAATATTACTCAGCATTCAAAAAAGATAAACACATGCAATTTGCAGCAACATGGATGGAGCTGGAAGGGATCATGCTCAGCAAAATATGCCAGAAAGAAAAAGAAAAATACCGCATGGTCTCACTCATAGCAGGAATCTAGAAAACTTAAATAAGGGACCAGGAAAAAGAATAACTATAAGAAAGAAAAATCGACAAACAAAATCAAAATCAACAAACAACTATGAACCAGAGACACTCTATAGGGGGGTGAGAGGCAGGGATAGGAGGGATTGGGGTCAAAATAAGGGGGTTGTAATTGTATGGGGAATATAAAAATAAAATTTAAATTTAAAAAAAAGTTCAAAAAAACAAATAAATAAAATAAAAACCTGATGACTCTAGGCCTAACACTTGTTGCCATAAAAAAAAAAGAGCAGATGTGTTTTATTTTAATAAATACAAATATCCCTTTTGCTTTAATGGATTTTGATATGAGCATCACTTATAACAATCATTTTCATCCAGATGCTAAAAATTTTAGGTTTTATATCTAAGTCTATTCAAACTGAGTTAATATTTGTAGAAGACATGAAGTATGGATTGTTACCCCATTTTTCTGCACATAAATATCCAACTGGTTCATTGCTGTAAAGAATAACCTTTCTCCATATTGTACCTTTTTCAAAAGTCAACTGTCTAGGTGTATATATATATATATATATATATATATATATATATATATATATAAAATATTCCTAGATTCATTACTGGTTACTAAAGGTTTAGGAAATCTTGATATCAGGTAGTGATATCCCACCAACCTCAGTGTTATTTTACCCATTCTAAATCCTATGTATTTCCATGAGAACTTTAAAACTAGAATTTCAATTTCTTCCTCACAAAAATCCTGCTGTAATTTTGATGGGGACTGGATTCAACACACAGGTCAATTTGGAGAATTAGTAAACTTATTGCATTAAATATTCTATTCAAAGAACATTGTTTAACTTCACTTATTTAGGTATTTACTATAAGCCATGTTTAATAGTTTTCTAGCTTGTACTTTTATTGACTTTTTTAAATTATAAAGTAACTTTTTGTAGTATATAAAAGTGCAAGTGATTCTGTATTCTGACCTCATAACCTAAACTTTTTTTTTTTTAAGATTTATTCATTTATGTATACAAGAACAGGGGTACAGGCCAGAGGTGCAGGAGGCAAGAGGATTCACCAAAGACAGAGCGGGGAACAGAACAGGCAGATTGACTGAAATACACTGCTGAGGGGAGCAGCGGGTGAATCAGGAGAGGTCTGCTGGGCCATGTGGGTAGCTCCCTGGCCAGGGATCTAACTCGTGTTGAGTGGCTGCGGTAAGCCTCATAGGTTGCATCTTAACCCCTTGCACCACCAGGGAGGCCCTTCATAACCTAATCTTGTATATATCACATATTGGTTCTATTTTTGTAGACTCCATTAGAACTTCTACATGGACAATGCTGTCAAATTTAAGTAAAGAGATTTTTATTTCTTCCTTTCTGATTTGATGGAGTTACGTCTTCAGAGATCAGGGAATTCTTTCTATACAACTTTTATTTCTATGATACTCCTGAGAATCTTATGTCTAGGTCTGCCTGGACCCTTAGCAATAGCTCATCAACAAAGTTCACCAGGCTATACATGGGTTTCCTCATCCTGCACCATGAGCTGAAATCTCTTCAAAGGCAGTAAACCAATCAATGACAGCATCATCCTCATTCATTTCACATCTCCCAGGATAATCATCCTTCCCAGTCTAATGTGCACTGTACAAATCCACTGTACTTTTGGTCTTCAGTTGTTTCAGAGGGAGGGTCCCTCTTAATTGACATTGGCCCTAATTGTGCAAGGTGGCTAACTAAATCTTTTTAATGTTGATTATTTCTAAAATTCCTGATTATTTCCTGAAATAAACTATATGAAATAGTTATTGAGCCATATTTCAGGGGAAAAAAATTGAACCTTAAGTTAAAGTAGAAAATTGGTCCTTGGTTATACAATTATGACGTAGTAACCAAAAATACATGAAAACTTAGGAGATGGGGCATGGGGAGTAAGAGCTAAGAGTTAAGGAGCTTATTTGTGGGGGGTTATGTAAATGACTACATTTTCACATTTTAAAAAATAAAGTGTGTTTTTTTTTGGGGGGGGGAGGAGAATTGACAAAATAATGACCATAGAGTTATGCATAGTGTTGCCCGGCTTAATAAAAGTGTAGAAATCCCAGTAAAGACTGAATTTCAGAATAAGTAGGTAATATTTATACTCACACTAAAAAAAAATGTTTTATCTGAGCTAACAATCACATACTATCAATAAATAATACTAAATAGTTAGATCCTTTTACTTGAGAATTAAACATATTAATCATACCATTTTTCAGGACTGCTCTGATAAGGTAAAAGAAATACTTACTGATGTGCAGATGTTTGAAAACCTCAAAATTAGCATGTTAAGTACAAAAATGACATGTCTGCTTGAGTAAGACATGACGGAAGTATTTTAACAAAATATTGTAAGGCTTCCATTATATATGGTTGCACTGTTGAAAACAAGGAATATTTTCCTAGCTGCATATGTGCTTTATGAGGAAAATTACTGTCAGATGCAGGGTATATTCCAAGTCACAGATCACAAAACGACTTAATTCAACATAATTAGATCCACATACTTGATTTTTTTTCTTGCCTGATTAAAGTATCCTCAGAGTTTGTATTAGAATCCAGAATGACATAATTTTGATCACTCAAAGATGGACAGACACATGATGAGCCACACAGTGTTCATCATCAGTGCTAAAGTTTATATATCACTTCAAAATACATTATGATAAAAAAAAATTTTAATTTGGCCATTATTTAGTTTCCTTTGATCTTGGTGTTTACTGTTTTGAAATTTCCAAATCTCTTGAAGTACAGGATATGACATAGAACAAAACAATTTTAATAACTTCTATTGGTTTACTACTTGTTAAATAGGAATAGCATTCTCAATAGTACACATTTGTATCTATCATGTACAAGATTGATAGATATCAAGAGTGATCTCTATTTCCAGGTGGAATGTATTGGTAAACTAAATCATAAATAACACTAATTTAATAAAAATATATCTAAAATAGTTCTGTGTTTAAAATATTTCATTCCAGGAGCTTTTAGCTGAGCTACAGCACACCAGCTTTCAGTGAGGACCAAGTGGTTAAAATAAAAAGAGGTAAGAAATAATAAAGTGCAACAAGCAGATAATGAAATATTAAATCTCTACCTAAAATGCTCATCTAATTGAAAATTTCATTTTTTTTAAAGATTTATTTATACAAGAACTGGGGTACAGGTCAGAGGCACTGGAGAGTGAGAGAATTCACCAGAGATAGAGCGGAGAGCAAAACAGGCAAACGGACCAAAGACACTGCTGAGGAGCAGTGGGCGAGGCAGGAGAGGTCTGCTGCACCATGTGGGTTTCTCCCTGACCAGCCGGGAATCAAACCCGCACTGCAGAGGCTGCGGACAGCCTCACAGCACAGTGCTCAACCTGCTGCACCACCGGAGAGGTCCTAACTGAAAATTTCAAATCAAAGAGAAAGTAAACCAAAACAGTCACTAAAAGGATGGTTGTGCATATAAAGAAAGAACACAATCAAAGGATACTAGAGATATATCAAAAGAACACAAATGCCTAGTTAACTTAAAATATAGGCTATTTGGACATTAAAATAATTGTTGAATATATATGAGGAACTGCATAAAACAGTTAAGGGTACCAACACAGTAACTCTTAAAATCTAATGTTTATTACTAGAGTTATTCAATAAAGAAAAACTATATCTCATAAATTATTTAATTATCTTATTTTAAACTGATACAAAAAAACAAGGTAAATGCTAGATTATATTCCTTTTTCCAGTTTTCAGTATAAAAGTTGGTCAACAAGCAACCTCTTGTACTTATTTCTAAATGCCAAAAAATACTTCTTTCTAAAATGCCAATAAAAACTCACGGATTTCCATATATTTGAAAGTGTTGTGATCTGATAGGATAATATTTAGTGGAAATTTATGATAAACAGCTTCTTAGACTATTGGTAAAGGATAAACACTATAGTTAATAAATTTCATTGGATCAAAAACTACCTCTTAGAATGAAGCATATACAGAGTGTATTGATAAATACAGAAACATAAGCTCTGTGAAACAAAAAACAACTGAGGTTTTTGGCTATTAATATAATATCTCAGTATCTACCAAGTGATGTTAAGCATTTAACATGCTTCTGAATACAAATGCTCAATAAATTAAGGATATGGATGTATATGTTCCTACTGTTATGTGCAGGTAAATGCTGAAAATTGGCCAGGTAAGAAAAAATAATTGCTCTGGTTTGCAGTGTTTGCGGATTTCTTTTATGTAAATACTCCTACCACAAATGCTACAAACATAACGTTACAACATGCAGAGTGGTAAACAAAAGTATATAATTGATGGTCACTAGCAACCATAAACTGCCTTCAGCATACCAGTCAATAAAAACGATAAGAGCATATATATTATAAAATTCAACTGTTATTTTGTTTACACGTATATATGTAGGTGTATCCATATAATCGTGTATATAAAATCAAATTGCATAGAAAAACAGACAAGTTTTCTTTGCAGCAAGAATGTTACCGGGTATGATGAGCAGGATAAATGGAGCTTTTGTTTTATCAGCATTTCTTGAACTGTTCACCTAGTCCTTATGTATTTAGTGGGCGAAAATAAGATAAATATCTTTTCTTAATTATCTGACCCACCAAAGATATGCTTTTACTAATATTAAGCTCCAATATGATATAAATAACCAATAGAATAGATATCATATTCAATAAAATATCCGAAAAACATACAACTTACTTTGGCTTCCGTTTCTCCTCTGTGAAGAGTATATAGATGATGTACAGCACTTTGTGAAGAGGACCAAGGATGTGTCAGAATTTGGAAGACATGAAAGTCATGGCCAAGTGTATCTGTTGTAACTAGAAGCATTCCTGTAGGTTTAAAAAAATTATGATATGCATTAAATATTTTCATACAGAACTCACTGTGCTTTAACATTAGACCAGATGGTGTTAAAAAAAAAAAAATCAGTGACATAAGAAACTTTCTATACTTAAAAAATAAAGACAGCATGTTTTTTGTGACTACAAAACACAGCATAAGCAAATAAACATAGTGAGGATACTAGCTGTAAAGGTTTTATGATGTTCCTTTAGGATTAACAGAGAAAAGTTTTTGACTAAATTTACAGGGTATACATGCATTTTAAAGTACTAAATATGGAAACAAGAATATGAAATGATTTAAATATATAGAACACATTCAATGTTTTCCTACTTCTCAGAAGTTTAAGTTCCAATTATCTACTTTACAACTGCTAATAACCTACCTTAATTCACTAGTTTGAAACTTGACTTCACCTGACCTGTTTATTCAAATTACCTACAGTATAGTTCACAGAAAATTAGCTTTTCATTTCTTTTTTTTTTAAATACAAACAAGAACTGGGGTGTAGGCCAGTGATGTGGGGATGAGGGTGTGTGGGAAGGAAGGGGGGAGGTGAGAGGATTCACCAGAGACAGAGTGGGGAGCAGAACAGGCAGATCTACTGAAATACACTGCTGAGGGGAGCAGTGTGTGAGACAGGAGAGGTGTGCTGTGCCAGGGGGGTAGCTCCCTGGCCAGGATCAAAGTCATACCACAGTATCACTGGACATTAACCCCTCTGCCAACAGGGAGGGCCAAGTTTTTCATTTTGATGACATGTCAAAGATAAGGTTTATTTGCCTACACCAAGACTGCAAGAACTTTATATGTTCTTTTGAAAGATTCACTTTTATACTTTACATTTAGGTCGGTCAACCATTTTGGTTAACTTTTGTTAATCTAAAAATATAAGGTATCAGGCCTCCCTGGTGGCACAAGGGGTTAAGATGCAGCCTGTGAGGATGTCTGCAACCTCTGCAGCATGGGTTCTATTCCCGGCTGGCCAGGGAGCAACCCACATGGCGCAACAGACCTCTCCTGTCTCGCCTGGTGCTCCCTTCAGCAGTGTACTTCAGTTGATCTGCCTGTTCTGTTCCCTGCTCTGTCTCTGGTGAATCGTCTCACCTCCCACACCTCTGGCCTATACCCCAGCTCTTGTATGCATAAATAAATAAATCTTTAAAAACAAAAGCATAAGGTATCAATCTAACACTTTTTTGCAAATGATGCCCAATTGTGCCAGCAAGCATTCTTTCCTGTAGAAATTTTTTTTTATCCATTAATCAAATAGTCATACTTGTGTAGATCTTTTTCTAAAATAAAATTCTATTCTATTCCACAATTGTTTTATTATGGTAAGTTGAAATTAGGTAAATGAATTCTCCTTTTCAATATTATGTTGGTTATTCTAGTTCCTTTGCCTTTCCAAATGCAGAAACAGCGCAAAATAATATGACTAGAATTTTTTGAGGGGATATTAATTTTGTAAATCAATTTGCAAATAATGGACTTCTGACCTATGAACACAGCTTATCTATCTATCTATCTATCTATCTATCTATCTATCTATTCTTAGATCTGGTATAGATGATGCTTCAAATTTTTTTCTTGCTGTTGTACAAAAATATAATTGACATTTTTTTACAATGATGATATAGTCTGCCAGTTCTAGGAGTTTTAAATGTAGACAACACATGATTTTCTTTACAGACATAATTTGATTTCTTCCTTATAGATGCTTTTTCTTTCTTTTGTAGACATTGCATTTGCTGAGGTAAATAGGTGTGGTGAGAAGTAACATTCTCCATGACTTCTTCCAAGTTTTAGAAAAAGCATTCAGCTGATGATAATGTCAGCTGTATTTTTTTTTTTTATAAATTCCTTCTACCAAGTTAAGGACACTCCTTTCTACTTTTTATTTCTGACAGTTTTTATACTGAACTACGCTGAATTTTGTGAAGTGCTATTCTGCACCATGAGATGATTAAGCGGTTTTACTTAAATTAATATGGTGAATTTTAATAATGGATGATTATCAAATGTTACAGACGCTTTGCATTCTTGAGATAAGCTCCACTCAAAATTCTTTATTACATGGTACTGGATTCAATTACTTAATATTTTGTTGAAGATTTTCATGAGTGTGTTTCTGGGGGGTGCTGGATCATAAGATTTTGCCTGTTTTTGATATCAGAGAAAGCTATTCTCAATGTAAAATATACCTTCCTTGCTATTATTTCTTACTTAAATGTTCAGTATAATTTGCCAGGAAAACTATATGGGTTTTTCGTTGAAGCTTTTTTTAACTACTACATTAAGATTCCTTTGAATCCATGTTTTGTTAACATAAAATAACTTCTTGGGTGATTGCATTTAATTTTATTCTTGGGGAAGTCACTTCCTAGAAATCTAGGAAACTTTACAAATATCGTAGGGTTTTCCTTGTGCCTACTTTTTCACACAAGAGATTGATAATTTTTGCCTTCTTGTCCATTTTTGCCTTCTTGGCCATTTTGTCTAGGTCTTTTCAGGGAAACTTCTATTGGTGTCACTGAATTTTCTCTACATTAAGTTGCAAATGTTGTCCAGAGTCTCACTATTACTCATGAATATTTAAATGTTTTTTACTTTCCAAATAGTTGTGTATTTAGCAGCTATCTTTTACTTACAGATTTCTAGCTTAATTCCTTTATGATAAGAAATTTGTTAAGTCTTGCCTAATTTCTGGAAATACGATTTTTGTTGGTAGCTCTTCCATGTACAACTGAATACCTGGAATGTTCAATAAATGTCAATTCAAGTTAATTAATAGTGTCTGGATCTATAATATCATTGTAGATACTCATTGTCTGTTTAACGTTCTTTTGCTGAACAGAAGTTTACATCTCCAATTTCTTTTTTTTTAAGATTCATACACCACTAGGAGTGTTATGACTTCTTAGTGAATTACCAATTTTATTTACCAGTTTTACCAATTATCTTGGAATTTGCCTTGTTTAAAAATCTAGTTTCTTTAATACTGATTTTACCACCTCCAGTTTTGATATGACTGGTGCATACATGGTACACACTTTTTCATTCCTTTGACTTTCACAATCAATATTATTTTAATTTGAATCACCTCTTTGTAGATAAAAACTGTGGTTTGGTTTGGGTATTTTTTTAATTTAACCTCAATCTTTTAATCAATTAGCATTTGCAGTTTATTCACACTTAGTGTGATTTGCTGGTAAAGTACAATTTACATCTACAACATTACTATTGTTCTGTCTCCTTGTTTTTGTGTTCCTCCTTTTCCCACTTTTTAATAGCTTTATCACTTTTATTATTCAAATTCAACTTACCTATGCACATTTTTAATATCTCTCTTAGTAGTAGTTTTATTAGGGTGTGCCAGAGTTCATAATACACGTATCTAAATTTGTGTTCATTTATATTTGGTCTAGTATTTGTTTTATATGGAGGAAAAAAGGTTTATTAGTTTTGTCCATTATGTCAGAATGACATTTTTGTTGAAAGAATATCAATCATGTGTATGGTAGGCATGTAAATGGAAAGATGAAGTACATTTGAGTTTGCTATTCCCTTGAGTAACATAAAAAACAGGTCTAGTCACTACATTAGATTAAAAAATATCATACTTGGTGTTAGTGTCCTATTTCCAAATATATATATATTAGAGGATGAAAAGCATTTACTAAGTCTACTTCAAATCTATAATAGAACATTGCCTCCCACTCAATGTCTCTGTGTGGCCATGGGTCATTGACATACTTTATATTCTATCCTTGTTGCTGCTATTCAAACAATAAATTTCTACATTTGAGCATAAATGTTTTACTGTCCTTTTGTGGACAGTATATCATTGCTCCCTTTACTTTTTTAGGGAATTATTAAGTTTGAATTACTATACTTGCACTTCAATGTGCTGATCCTAGCTCACCACAAAAGTTATTTTCTGAGCTTGATGAACAACTCAAAAAAGAGAGCACTCATTCTGCAGGACAAGTGACAAGCTTACATTTTAACACAATATTACTCACCTACTGAAAATAAACTTCCTTTCTTTTAAAATCATGCCAATATTTTGCCCATATGAACATCCGAATAAAAATCCTTACTAGCCAAATCAAGACTATTGTTTTGCATGTGAGTGATAATCACAGATAAAGGCTTTTCAAAGTATTTCTACCTTTTTAAACTGACATCTGTTCAATACTTTAAATATAAAACAAATTCAAATTTTTAGAAAAACATCGCCTAGAAAACTCATCCTTATCGTGGTTAGTGTATCCCTGTCTCTTTTCCATTCCTCCATGCAAATGATATTTCTATAAGGAGTATACTTTTTAGGACAAAAATTAATTTGAAAGGACACTAAGGAAAGGAAGAAAGACCTAGTTATACATTCATGTGCTTTCTCTTAATTTACAATTTCATCTCTTTTGCACACTTTGCTAGGGGAAATAACAAGCTGTTTTTCTAGAAAACAATTTAAAAAGCAGATATACATAAAAGGAAAAACTCGTACTGAGCAGACTGTGGCTTGAGAACTATTTATGCAGCATCAGAAGACTAAACCAGACTCTAGCCTGGCCATAAACTAAACCCACGCCCCAAATGAGGTGCCAAGCCACAAAAAGCATTTGCGTCATCTGGGAATACAAGGAAAAGAAGGACTTCTAATTATAGGGCCTGGAAGCGGAAGCCTAGAGTGATTAGCTGTTTAGGCGCTGCTGTATGTTTATCTGGAAGCTTCCTCTCCCTCACTCTCAGCCTCAAGTTTGATAGATGAGCGTTAACATTAGAGGGTGGGGACTAAAGCTGCTGATGGTACATGGCGTTCTCCAAAATGTGAGGTAGCTGGAGACTGAACATTAAGGCTTCTGTGGCCTCATGAGAACATAAGTCTTTACAACTGGGCGTCAGCTGGTTACCCAACAGGCAAAATTAAAGAGTAGCAAACTTCCACTGGGCATATGCTATAAAATCTTGGAAACATGAGTAGGTTTGTCTTCTTTGCCATATCCTATTTATAACACCTACCTAATTGTATGGTTCTTAATCACGTGCACACATATGAATCGGAAGACAAATTACCAGTTACTTACAATTACTTCTAAAAAGAGAAGTAAATATTGATATGCTTGGTCAAGGGAATTCAAATCACATAATCAAAATAATTTTATACAATGGTTTTAATTCTTGCAAATTTAATACTTCCCAATTGATACTTGTACAGAGGCAAACATGATTTCATTATTTTTTGAAGTTATAGGAAATCTGTAAACAAAAAAGCAACAAAACAATCCTAGTACTGACCAAAATCTTTTTGGTGTTCAGATTATCTAAAATCATAATCATAGAATAGTTTATAAAGATTAATTTATAAAATCAATGATCTTAGTATAAATACTTAAAACAGTGGTTTCAAAATCTTCATATGAGCAGCACCAATAATAGCATATTTCTTAAACTGTTTAAACTCAACATTGTATTCTTCCACCCTTGTGGCACACATACATTGCCTATCTTAAATTTATGTTCTATAAAGCTGTTAAAGGCATGAATAAAAGAAATGAGTTACTCGATCCCTTCCTAAAATCATATATATCCAAAACCAAAATAAAGTAGAACCAAATATCTAATATGGCTCTTGTTCCTAGTGGAAAAGTCTCAAATTAACAATTGGCTTTCTAGCTTACTTACAATATAAATTACTTCTCTACTCCTATGTTTGTAGGACTTAGAATTTACATATCTGAAAATATTAGTTGACTACTTGGTTTATTTCCTTTCCCTTTGTACTATAAAAATTTTAGGCTTCTCTTGACCACTACCTCACACGATACACAAAAATCAACTCAAAATGGATTAAAGAACTAGACATAAGACTTGAAATCATAAAATACATAGAAGGAAATATAGGCGAAAAACTACATAATATGCACATCAAAGATATCTTTACAGACATCACCCAAAGCAGTGATAGTGAAGGCAAAGATAAACAGCTGGGACTACATCAAATTAAAGAGCTTCTGCACAGCAAAAGAGACAATAACCAAAACAAAGAGAAACCCCACCGACTGGGAGAACATTTTTGCACACAATACTAGTGATAAAGGACTGATCACAAAAATCTGCAAAAAGCTGATGAGACTCAACAACAACAAAGAAAATAATCCTGTCAAAAAATGGGCAGAAGAGCTAAAAAGAAATTTCTCTGAAGAGGAAATGCAAATGGCCAACAGGCATATGAAAAAATGTTCAACATCACTTGTAATCAGGGAAATGCAAATCAAAACTACCACGAGATACCATCTTATACCAGTGAGAATGGCACATATTAAAAAAACTAGCAACAACAAATGTTGGCGAGGATGTGGAGAAAAAGGAACTCTCCTGCACTGTTGGTGGGAGTGCAAACTGGTCCAACCACTATGGAGAGCTGTGTGGAGATTTCTGGACCTACTAAACATAGAGCTTCCATATGATCCAGCAATTCCACTCCTAGGTTTTTACCCAAAGGACACAGAAACATCAATTCCAAAGAGCACCTGCACCCCTATGTTTATAGCAGCACTGTTTACAATAGCTAAGCTTTGGAAACAACCCAAATGCCCAAAAATAGATGACTGGATCAAGAAGATGTAGTACATATACACCATGGAATATTACTCAGCATTCAAAAAAGATAAACACATGCAATTTGCAGCAACATGGATGGAGCTGGAAGGGATCATGCAGAGCAAAATAAGCCAGAAAGAAGAAGAAAAATACCGGATGGTCTCACTCATAGCAGGAATCTAGAAAACTTAAATAAGGGACCAGGAAAAAGAATAACTATAAGAAAGTGAAAATCAAAATCAACAAACACTATGAACCAGAGACACTCTATGGGGGGTGGGGGGCAGGGAGGGGAGGGGTTGGGGTCAAAATAAGGGGGTTGCAATTGTATGGGGAATATAAATATAAAATTTACTTTAAAAAATTTTAGGTTTCTAAAGATCTTTGGTCATATTCAATGACTTTTCATGTTAAACACGAAAAGCATTATTATTAGCATTATTAGCATTATTAGCATTAATCTAATAATCATTATTTTCAACTCTCTTGACTTCCAACAGGAAGGTGGTATATAGGTGGTATATAGGTATGTATATTCCAAAGGGTTGAAAATATTTCATGACAGGTGTAAAAATATTTTCTTAAACGTTAACTTTATACATAAAATAAATGAATTTATTTTGCCTGTACAATTTGATGAGCCGGACATATACATACATACACACATATATATATATATATATATATATATATATATATATATACCTATTCAAATACAACAATATTCAAGATAATAGGCATTTCTAGTTCTTGGTTATTATAAGTCAAACTCTTAGGTTATTATAAACTAAACTCTTATAAATCAAACTCATCCAAATCTCTATGGATATATGCTTCTATTTCTCTTAGGTGAATATTTAGGAGTGAATTTGCTGGGTTATATATGTATACAAGGGGCTGGTCATTTTACTTTTCCATAAACTTTGTAACGTCATCAACATTTGGTACTGGCAGTCATTTTAGGTTTAATCTTTTCAGTGAAACAGTGATTTCCTGTGGATTTAATTTGCCATATTCTTTGGTCATCAGTGATTTTGTATAGCTTTTCATGTACTAAATGGCTATCTGCAGTCAGAGGGAAGAAATATAAATGCATAGAAATGGTTCAAGAAAGTATTAATGAGTCTTACATGTGCAGGTTTGTCAAACGGGTAGCCAAAGCAACACGAATCACATATTCTATAGTGTATATATGTAAATACATCAGACTCCAATCAGGCCTAGCAGAAGAGATCAGAAACTGTGTAACAGATAATGATTATTCAATAGAAGGAAAATCAAACTATTCATCACTTAAATTTTGGGTACATATGCCATTAGCAAATAACACATGTGAAGTTTCAGAGTATGACCCCTTGATTATATTTCAGAAAGAGTATATATAAAAATGAATGTTCACATACAACAAATATCTAAGCAGGCAGGACTTCTTTGTGTGTGTGTGTAATATATTTATATATGTAAATGTATAGAGAGACAATGACTTCTTATCACATCACAAATGTGTGACTTGAAAAACAAGAGGACAAAAAAAACTTCTCATGAAACACTTAAAATATCAAAAAGAAAAAATATTTTTAATTAGATAATATTAATTTCTTCTATATTTTAGTACTTTAAAGACTTTGTTAAGATTATATATTAATTCTGAGTATGGATTAATGCGCACTATGGTCATTATATTTTCATGTTCATATTATATTCTTGCACCCATTCCCCATCCCCATCTTCATGCCTTCCGAAGACAGGTGCCCACCTATTAAACTTAATACATTTCATAATATTATATAATATGTAAGTATATATATTATATATACATGTTTGTGTATATTTATTCTTTAGAAATATTTTAACTCCCTTTAGGAAACTATTCTAAACATTTAATTTTAATTAATGTTTAACATTTAATTTTTGAGTAGAGACCTAGATGAATGAAGACAGAGCAACCTTGACAACTTTGCCTGAATGCACTTGGTTCTAGATAGATATCCTTCTTTGCTGTCTAAAAACAGTGGTTTTTGAGGGGGTGGGGGCAGCAAATAGTGTTTAAAAATGGACAATGATGTAAAAAATTTTAAAAATTAATATAAAAAAAGACTTGGAAAAAATTAAATAAAAAACAGTGGTTTTATATTGCGGTTTTATCTTTCCTAGAAAGCCACACTGTTACAGTTACATGTTTTTTCTTTTTTTTAATTTAAATATTTTATTTAATTCTTACATCTTTTCTCATCTTTGCACAATGTATGCATTTTCATTATGGTTATATTCCCCACACAATTGCACCCCCCCCCCTTATTTTGACTCTAGTCCTTCCTTTCCCCGCCCCTCCCCCGCCCCCTGCTGTAGTGTGTCTCTGGTTTATAGTTGCTTGTTGATTTTGATTTTTACTTTGTATTGGTTAGTCTTTTTCCTGGTCTCTTATTTAGGTTTTCTAAATTCCTGCTATGAGTGAGACCATCTGGTATTTTTCTTTTTCTTTCTCACTTATTTCACTGAGCATGATCCCTTCTAGCTCCATCCATGTTGCTTCAAACTGCATGTGTTTATCCTTTTTGATTGCTGAGTAATATTCCATGGTGTATATGTACTATGTCTTCTTGATCCAGTCATCTATCTTTGGGTACTTGGGTTGTTTCCATAGCTTAGCTATTATAAATAGTGCTGCTATAAACATAGGGGTACAAGTGCCCTTTGGAATTACTGTTTCTGTGTCATCTGGGTAAATACCTAGGAGTGGAATTGCTGGATCATATGGAAGCTCTATGTTTGGTAGGTCAAGAAATTTCCACACAGCTCTCCATAGTGGTTGGACCAATATGCACTCCCACCAGCAGTACAGGAGAGTTCCTTTTTCTCCACAACCTCGCCAACATTTGTTGTTGCTAGTTTTTTTTAATATGTGCCATTCTCACTGGTGTGAGATGGTATCTCATGGTAGTTTTGATTTGCATTTCCCTGATTACAAGTGATGTTGAACATTTTTTCATATGCCTGGCAGTTACATATGTTTACTTTACATTCCTACATTCTATACCAATGCAGGCATTCACCTCTTTTCATTAATCCACTTAACAATAATTGAGCACCTTTGTTCAATTAACCATTAGTTGGGAAAGGGCGGGGTTCCTCCTTACTAATGGAAACTGGGATCAGGGCTGAATTAGGACTTTTGTGGGCCTTCATGGGAGCCCTCTTCAATGAAAAACCATTTATATTTACACTTTATGATTATACCTGTGGCTTATAAATATATATTAAAACATTCCATCAACTTGAAAAATGTATATGTGTATGTGTGTGTATGTGAGCGTATATTGCATTTAAGTGATACTAAGCATCTGTATGAAACCCAAACAGTTATTGTGGATCCTAAGCACAATGCCTACTGTAATTTATTGCAACTGAAACCTACAACAATCCCTTTAACTTTCATACAATTCCAGTTCCACAATGTACATAGAACAGTAAGAGCAAATTCCTTAAGGAGTAATCCATTATATATGTAAAAGATGGTGAAACAGAATAACTACAAACCCATAATGAAAACATCCCCTTCTTAGGGGGAAAAAGGGCAATAAACTGATCAAGCTGCTTTGCTTTGTGACACAATGTAAATAACTGACAGTGGTAAAATAGACACTGTGAAATAAGAAGAAAAATGTGGAGCCACATAATTCTGCAAATCTATGAGGCATTATCAATGTTAACAAAAACAAAGACAGGGCCTCCCTGGTGTTGCAAGGGGTTAAGCACAGCACTGTAAAGCAATCCATAGCCTCTGCAGCACAAGTTCAATCCCCGGCCGGCCGGCCAAGGAGAAACCCACATGGTGCAGCAGACCTCTCCTGTCTTGCCTGCTGCTCCCCTTAGCAGTGTATTTCAGTCAGTCTGCCTGTTCTGTTCCCCCTCTCTGTTTCTGGTGAATCCTCCCACCCCCACGTCTCTGGCCTGTACCCCAGCTCTTGTATGTACAAATAAATAAATCCTTAAAAAAAAAAAAGACAATGCATTTTCCTAATCACTTCATGGATCAATAGGAAAAACATTATGAAAAACAAAGCAAACAACAAAAAAAATACACTTCAAACTTTTTAAACGATTAACCCAGGAACACCAGTACCTTTCAATACATAGTATTTAAATAACCATAAAAATTTCAAATCTGTTAAAGATGCAGTCAAGCATCCAAAAGGGTACATGTTTTAATCTGCTTTATTTGAGACCCAACATTCATTTTTCTCTTGTTAATGGATGGAAAAGCAATTTTCCTGCCAAGAAGGGTAATTATTTAAAATGTAGATGGTGTTGCAATTCACAGTTCTCCACTGCTTAGCTGGCAGAAATAATGCTTTTGGAAAGTAAATCAATTATTCACTGAATTTCAGACAACAGGTCACTATTAAAAACATAAAGCTGATTGCTGAGTTCAGATTTTCTTCCCCATGTTTTAATTAATAAAAAATGTTTATCTTGGTTGATGTCAGAAGCAACATAATTAATAATATGCCAATCTTCTATAGCTACATAAATCAGATATATTTTGCACAAGATGTTTTTCAATAAATATCGATTACATATTTCAATCTTAATTAATGTGATGTATCTGCATTCAATATAAATACTATTACGGATCACTCCCACAATTTTTTTTTCTAATTGAAAGCAAATAATTAGAATTGAGTTCGCTTTATTTAAAAAATGACTAATCGCGGTGACTTGATGCCTTATATCTGCCCTACTATGTTTTTTCTGTAACAATGGGAAACAACGTAATTGTTCAATGTATAATTAATTCACTACCAACCATGTGAAAATTACCAGGTTAATACCTGGGGACAAAATAAAATCTTACCACTAGCAGAAAACATGCTGAGAGAATACTATGATGAATGTGGAAAGTGAAAGGGCGGAGAGCAACGTGGGGAGGGTACCCTGAGAACCGTAGTGGAGGACTATGGGTACTTGGTGGTGAGGGTGGTAGGTTAACATACTTATGAACCTATACCTCTGAATCACATATAGTTTTATAAACATATGTTACTCAATAAAAGTAAAATTATTTAAAAAGCAATATTCTCATAGTTGTAAATAAGAGAAAATTAGAATGAGGAGCTTAAAACAATGAAAATATTTATTCGGTCTTACTATGATTTAGGTATTTTTTGGATACAAATATAGTCCTCATTTTATTGATGAGTAGCCCAAGTAGTTAAGTAAATCAATTATTTAGTAAGGTAAGGGAATACATGGCATTAGATGTAGGGTTGAAGGAAGACTTCCAAAACAGCATTTAAGATAGGGTCAAGAAATAAGTAACAGCTAGGTGGAAGAGGATTCCAAAAAGATGATAAAAAGATGTAACATCTTAAAGGAGCTGAAAAATACATAGTACAGATAAGTACTGGAGGAAAAATGACTGAAGCAAATTGAAGCAATTAACTTGTACCTAACTGGACAATACACTTAAAGCAATAAGGAAGTTGTTAAAAGCTGGAAATCACATTAATGGATGGAAAAACAATTTCCATTGAACATTTCTTATAAAATATTTAAATATCTTAAAATGCAGATAAACACATTGAGTAAGTAGAATACAGTTAAACAGAATATAGAAGAATTGAGTTTTCTAAAAGATATTTTAAAATTGAGTGTAACTGTATGATTCTATATTTACTATCGTGGGGTGAATGTTTGTATAGACTAAAATTCCTATGTTGAAACGAAAAAAAACACTGTAGCTCCATTTCAACATTGGGCCTTCTAGGAAGTAATTAAGTTAAATGAAGTCATATGGGCAGGACACTTTATCTGATAAAAATGAGTATCCTACAAGAAAAGACACCTCACAGCTAGTTCTCTTTCTCTTTCTGTCTGTTCCCAGTAACAAGGAAAGACCATATGAGGATAAAAGAAATTCCACAATCTTAAAAATAACTCTCAAAAGCTTACTTTGAGCTGATGACACAGATTAAAATCTATCTCCTCCCATCCCCCCACAAAAGATGTACCAAACTATCAAACTGCAATGATGTACCAAGCTAATCAAAAACATTAATAATGTCAAAAGTGATAAATAAAAAGAACTGGTAGCTGCTGAAAGACAAATTAACTGCTAAACTAAATTGAAATATATGATTGAAATACTTGTCAAAAGTATGGGCTGCCACCCCCACCCCCACAAAAAAGATTCCCAGACAAATTATTAAGGATCTAGAGGCTAGCCACTGGCAAAAAATGAAATAAAAAACACTGAACCATAACTAAAACTTGATACCTTCTTCAAAACTAACACAAAATGGATTATAAATTTAAATTTAAAATGGCAAACTAGCGATGATTACACAAGATAACATCTACAGGCCCCAGAATGTCTAACATTTCTTAGGCATGAGAACAGTGACACAAGTGATAAAGAAACAAAATTCAACTTGATAAAAAGTAAAAAGTAAGTAAATAATTAAATTAAATTTTAAAACTCAAAGCAATATCCTGCTTAAAAAAATATTAAAAAAAAAAAAAAATCCGGCCTCCCTGGTGGCGCAAGGGGTTAAGCACAGCATGATGAAGCAATCCACAGTCTCTGCAGCACAAATTCGATCCCCAGCTGTCCAGAGAGAAACCAACGGCGAAGCAGACCTCTCCTGTTTCACCCTCTGCTCCCCTCAGCAGTGTATTTCAGTCAGTTTGCCTGTTCCCCACTGTCTCTGGTGAATCCTCTTACCCCCTGCATCTCTGGCCTGCACCCCAGCTCTTTATATGCATAAATAAATAAATCTTTTAAAAAATAAAAAAAAGCTCCTTACTGGGCAAAACCACTTTCAGAACACATTTCTTACATAAGACCTATGCCTAGAATATATGAAATAAAACATAGTGACACCAAATTCTGACAGAGATGTGCAGAAAGGATGTGCCAGAAGAAAATCTGCTGAGATTATTTAACTCCAGATGAAAACAAAGAAAAGTGAACTAAGTCTCTGAGACCTGTGGGACACTATCAAAGTGGATCCAAAAATAACAATTGTCCCAGAAGGAGAAAAGAAGGAAAATGAGATGGAAAGTATCTTTAATGAAATAATGATGGAGAAGTGCTGAATATTTATGGCAGCAAAACTATTCTGCATGATACTGTAATGATGTCTGAAGGTCATGCATTTGTAAAGTCCATAAAAGGTATAAAACGAAAAGTAAACTACTGATATTGGGTGATAAGACTGCTATCCATGCTTTTCACTCAATTTTGTTAGGACTCTAAAACAACTCTGAAAAATAAAGTTTACTAATTAAAAAATAAGTTCCCTAGAAAATGTTACTCATTGTGTATAATTAGAAAGCAACAAACTTACGCCACCCATCTTGAATCTACTCATATCTAAGCATGGAGCCTCTCTGGCACATTAAACCAAATCATGAATGCTGCCATTAAATATTTATTTTAATTCTGGACTCAGAATCACAGCTAATAAACAAGAATGGGAAGGAGAAATTGAAAAACAAACTGAATGCAGCTGCTGAACTAAAAGTTTCACAACTGTATATAATGGCATCCCTTAATTTCTTTGTAGAAAAAAAACCAAGCTACATGGCACACAGTCAAACAACCTACCTTATATCCTTAATTCATTTCTACATTATTTTCGAAATTTCTAAGGAGATTGACAACAAGTCTGGTTTGTTGCTGAATTTTTTTATATAAAATATTTTAACAATAATGACATCTAAGTACATACCTCTGTAGAATAAAAAGACTACAAATTTTATTTGTTTAATGGAATATACTAGGAATATACACAACTAAACTGGCTAGGGAAAGATCAAGTCTTAAGACAAAAACAATGCAATAAACTTTTTAATATGTTTCGTTTTCCTTATTTATTTTAAATGAGCTTCCCTGAACTTGTAAAAATTACTCTAACAAACATTAATGTTATGACTGGCAACTCCACATACCCCATGTAAAAGCCTTTTACCAAATATAGAGAATCATTAGTAGGTTACAGTAGTTAAAATTTATTAACATAAATAAATTTAATATATATACATATATATGTGTGTGTTGTGTATCTCAATTTAAGGTAATTAGAATAAAACAAGACATAGGATACACAAATTAGACAAGCAAAATAAACTGTCATCCAATGACTGGATCTGGATAAATCAGCCCTCATAGCTGAGGCTCAGTGTCTTTTTCTATTAAGCTAATCAGTGACTGTGCAGTTAAAAAGAAAGTGAAAACTTCCAAATAATTGAGAATGGAATATTATATCTATACCTTTGTTCATATGTAAACAATAAACAAACTCTGAATAGCAAAAATTCTGAGAACAGTCAATCTATCTCAAACATGTCATATTTTTCATGAGTTAGTCATCAAAAACTAATAAATCAAATAATACATCAAACAATCATTATTTCCTAAGTAATGACCTTATGGGTATGAGTCGAGAATCAATTTCTATGTGAAGAACATTAACTAACATCCCAAGACCAGTTTAATAAACATAGCCTGGCACTCAGTCATTACTCCACAAAGATCTTTCCTTCATTGTTTTAAGTTTCTAGCACACAGACAGATTCCAGAGGTAGGAAGTGTCTCCTCTTAAATGAATCACTGAGACTGAATCATGCAATGTAAATGGTATCATTAGGGAAGGAGTTAGCGTCCAATGCATTTAGGTGAAATAATACGAAAGCATACCAAGCATCAACCTTTTTGATAATAATTTTTTAAAATATTTTAGTGCATACGCTTCGAGGAATATGGTGAAGAGCTGAGATTTTTCTCTCAGATTAATATTTTTTAAAAGGAAAAGGAAAATGTTAACACATTTTTAATTGATATAGAGCAGAACATGTGCTGTTTGTTAATGTAATAAAATATAGTCTATATATAGCAATATTTATGAGCAATATTTAGAATATTATATAATAACAAATGATATGAAAATATTTCATTTTTATTGCTCACAAACTCACAGGTACAGCTAGTATTTCAGTTGATTATTGTACATATTTACAAGTAATGGAAATTTTCATCAGAAAAATCAAGAAGTGGGCCTCCCTGGTGGCCTAGGGGTTAAGTCTCAGCACTATCACCTCAACAGCCCACCATGAGGGCCTAAGTTCGATTGTCTTACCTGCTGCACCCCTTAGTAATGTATTTCAGTAAGTAAATCACCTACTCTGCTCCCTATTCTGTCTCTGGTAAATACTCTCACCCCCACACCTCTGGCCTACACCCCAGTTCTTCTGCACAAAAATAAATAAATCTTTAAAAAGAAAGAAAAATACAGCTCTAACATTTTTTCTTCCTAAAATAGGATATAATTCTATGAATTCTATCTATGGACCCATCAAATTTTGGACCCATGTAAAGAAGCTTTGGTTTGGGTTTATTAAGAAGTGCTAGAGATCATAAAACTCACAGAACAATTTTCATAAATGATAATCTATCCAAGAAATTATAAGGTTCAATTAGAGACTGAAACACAAATATGTCAGAAGAAATAGAAATTCATGTGTATGAAAACATTGCATACACAACAAAGAAATGAGCCTTAAAAGAATTGATAAAAATTGAGTTTCAGTTAAAAGTAAATATTTGTTCATCAAAAGAGAGAAAGAGCCAGAAGATAGAGAGACACAGACAAGAGATAGACTATCAAGAGAGGAAGACAAGAGTTGACTGGATGAAAATGTTTATACAACACAAATCTGAGAAAGGACTACAATCCAAAACAGAAATAATTCTTGAAATTCAACAATAAAAAAATGAACAAAGCAACTTTAAAAATGGACAAAAAATCTGCACATATACCTCAACCAAGAAGATATAGAGATGATAAAAAAAATTATGCTATGTACGTACAGTGAATCATTATTCACTGTAAAAAAGAAATAAGCTTTCAAAGCATGAGCCATATAAATAAGTAAAGTATAACTGAAATGGCTACATACTATAAAATTCTTACTATGTGACATTCTGGAAAAATGAAACTATGGAATCAGTAACAAGACCATTGGTGGTCACGGGTTGAGGGAGGAAGGAATGAATAGGTAGAGCAAGGAGAATTTCTCTAGCCAATGACACTATTATGTATAGTACCATTGATACAAAGATAAATACATGCCAGTATATATTTGTCAAAACCCACAAAACGTACATCACCAAGAGTTAATCTTAATGCAAAAATTAACTCAAGAGGTTAGCTAGGGAAACAAATATTTAAAGATGAACTGCAAGATAAATTATATTATTAAGATACACAACTAGTCTACTAGGAACACAATAAATGTGTTCCTAGATACATAAATAGATAAATAAATACATAAATACATAGATACATAAATGATAGATACATAAATGATAACCTTTTCATAAAAATACAAATCTGAGAGTTCCAACAGCAATCAAATAGCAGATAAAGATCAAAATTATGAAAGCATAGAAAACTCTGGTTTTCAGAACTATTTGCTAGACAACCACAGTAGTGACTATTACATTCTTTACATTATATACTGTGTTTTTATTATAATGGAAAATTATAAACTGGAAAAAAAAAGTTTCCAAAGTCTGAAGCACTCTATGATACTATAAAATATACATTAGTAGAATGGAGACGACATAACAGATGGACTATCAAAATGAATCATAGAGGTTACTCCAAGTGGAGTGCTGTGAGTGACATAACTTCTAAAATGTTTCCTTAAATTTAACTTAATTCCCACAACATTCAGATTATTTCAATAAATCTCTGTCTTCATTAATTACATCAGTCCCACTGACAGGCAATCACAACAAAATATCTTCCTATCTATCAAAAATGGCTAATTAAAATATTGGAAGCAAGATTATTCAAAGGACCCTAAATTATCCTCATACCATTATTCTTTATTTGTAAAGATGAAATAGAGGAGGAAGAGATGTGCCTTTCCATCAATTTTAACTAACAGAATCAGTTCTGCAGAATAAGATAAAAATTGCATATTCTTCCAACCCATGAACCAATGGGATAATTCAGGACAGAGTCTAAGTTTATGAAGACTATTTCAGCTCTAAAAACAAAAGAGCAATTTTATCTATTATTTAGAAATGTTCAAAATGGCTACAATATAAATAGAATATGACCACTGGATATAACCAATTGCTATAAAAATTGGTAATTAATGAATTCAGCATGCAGTCTCTTCACATATAAGACTATGTAATTCATTCTTGGTTGTCAGGGAAAAATTTTTTTAATAGAAAAGCAGTTAATCAATGAAAAAAATTACAGAAAAACCACCAATCGGCAGCCCTCAATGTAGCAAAACTGTTAAATAAAAAGTTGATTCATAAATGAAACCAAAATAACACTGCAGACTATTTACTGATCTCCATAAGAAAAGTTTACCTGTAACATGTAAATATGTGATTTCATTTGTGCACAAGATCATAGTATCACAAATGACAAGACAAACCAATATGCTTCCTCATAGAATAAAATGGCCTTAGACAGCAATACCTATGAAGTTTTTCTAAAATCAGCTAGATCTATTTAACAACTTCTTTAGGAAATAAAGAGTAAATTATTATCATGAGAAAATATGACAAAGTCACATTTTGGATACGATAACTGGTCTCAACAGTACAAAGTAAGGGTGTTTATAAAGAAAATACACTTCACAGGTATGCTATATAGTCTGAAATACTGAGATTCTTGGCTGAATTATAATACAGAAATTAAAATGACTCCATAGCACTATTTTCTTCCTGCTACTGTTCAATCACCACTTGATTGAGATTAACACTAATGTAAGGTTTTCAATATTTTATATAAAATGATTATGAATATAAAATATTCATTCCTTCAATAATCACTTACTGAACTATATGCATTTCTGGAATAATCTGACACATAAGTCATATCCCATATAACCTATTTTCCATTTCCATTACCTTCTTTACTACCACTTTCATCCCATGGGATAATTTATAACAGAACAGATTCCCCCCAAAAAAGACATACCACTCGTATTGAAAGCCATACAACAAACTGGCTTCTCGTGAGCAGGGAAGTGGGCCACGATACCACAGCTGTCAGAATCCTCACTTACAAGAACCTTTAAAAAACAAAGAAGGCAAATGGAAGTTAGCTCTTTCTCACCAATTAAACTGAGCACAAAGATACACAGCTACACAACAATATGAGTGATCAAATAACATGCTTCCTCTATATTGGAAGATTATTCTTGTCCATATAATATGAAAATGCCACTTTAGGAATGAAGAAAAGATTTACTCCCACAGCAGATCAAGCACATAAACTCTAAAAAACAGTTGACTGTACATGACAAAGAAAATAATTTCTTGAAGTGATGCTTCAGAGTCTTTTGTGGTTCTATATAAATTTCAGTAATGTAGGTTCTATTTCTTTGAAGCAGTCCATTGAAATTTTGATCAGGATTGCATTGAATCTACAAATTCCTTTGGGTAAAATGGCCATTTTAACAATGTTAATCCTCTCAAGTCAAGAGCAGGAGATATCTTTTCATTTCTTTTGTCTTCTACTTCTTTCAACAATGCCATAGGTTACACTGCACAGGTCCTTTATTTCTTTTATTAAGTTCTTCCGAGAATTTAAAACTTGGAAGATAATGAATTGTATCATCTATTATTTCGCTTCCAGTTCATTGCATACATGTGGGAATGCAGCTGATTTTTGTAGACTGATTTTGTGTCCTGCCACTTTATTGATTTATTGTTTCTAATTGTTTTATAATAATGTCTGTAGGGTTTTCTATGTATAATATCATGACACCTGCAAGTAGTGATAGTTTTACTTTTTTCCCAATTTCTCTCATTCTTTTATGGGGTAAATGCTCACAGAGAAGTGTTAATTTGTCTTTTCCTTAAAACAAATTAAATCTTGAACATGGATTTTGTAAAATTTGTATATATTTTTATGTGAATAGTTATTCTTTCCTGATCTATTTTAAACTCAATCTTAAAATTTTCCCTTTTGTTTTATAGATTAAAACCCTAAGGGCCTCCCTGGTAGCGCAGGAGGTTGAGCGCCGCACTGTGGAGCTTTCCGCAGCCTCTGCAGAGCAGGTTCAATCCCAGACGGCCAGTGAGAGTTCTATATGGCGAGGCAGACCTCTCCTGTCTCGCACGCTGCTCCCCTCAGCAGTGTGTTTTGTCAGTCTGCCTGTTCTGTTCCCCGCTCTGTCTCTGGTGAATCCTCTCACCTTCCCGCGCATCTGGCCTGTACACTGGTTCTTGAACAAATTTAAAAAAAAAAAAAAATCTTTAAAAAAAAAAAAAACCCTATACCTCTTCCTTCTAACACAATTAGTATTGAGTACACTGTTTGATGGTACTAATAAAGACATAAGCCATCAAGCAAAAAAGCACATTAAGCTTGGTGCATAGCAAAACTTCACACCACCACATAGGATTCTTTGAATATTCTCTTTATGATCTTCATAAACATAATGCCTGATAATTTTTGAAGGAGTCTCCACATTGCAATATCACATTGCATAAAAAAAATCAAATCACTATTAAAAAATAATTTTTTTAAAAAACACCTCAGGTACTATTACTATAAAGAACACATTCTCAGGGCAAGAAATACCTCGAGTTTATGTCATCATAGTGGAACTTATTATTTTGATCAGAAACTTGCCACATTACTGACTTCTGTTATATAAATGTGTGAAGGCAAATTATACCACTTAACTTACCCCAGCCACAAAATGCCTTTAAATAAAACATGAAAGTAACACAGATAAAAATGGACACACAATCAAATCCATTCTTCCTTAATGCAATTACCACACAACATTCCCATCACCATAAAATCAAACAAATCAACTTACAATCAGAAAGATGGCAAATCAAATTTTATATATTAGCAGGGTAAACATGAAAATATCTTTATTAAAGGCTCAAGGAACTAAAACTGAAAAGTGAATTTAATGTCAGCTTTAGCTCATTAGGTATATATGGAATAGGAAAAAAATTAGAGCTAAGGTCAAATATCAGTGGAAGACTGCTAAAAGTGATATATCCATGACAGTTACCACTGCAGTCTTTTTAATACAATCTAGCATAACCTAAAAATGGCCCTGTAGCCCAACTGAACTATTTTTGAGAGACAAAAATGTCTTCTTGACAAAAAACAGATTCACATTAATAAAAAAAAAGGAGAGTATTATACCGAGGAAATCTTGTTACTTCAAAAATATTCATAATCCTATCAAAATGTACATAGCAACGTGCTATTTATTGAATGTCAATTTATTTCCTCTCTTGTAAAAGAATGTTTAAATTGAGTTAAAATTTTACAATATTTTATAAGTGGAAATGGAAAGAGATGTTGCTTCCAAGAAATAATTCAACATAAAATTTTTCATGTTGGACAACAACTTAAATTTTTTAACTTTAAAGCTAATTCCTATGATTATGATTTACTAATAATCATCTTTACTTGATTCAAGAGTTCAGAATGCATTTATCACAGAAAAGTGGACTTGTTCAAGTCCACAATTTACAGTCTATTTCCATATTCCAAACTGGACAATCAAATTTTAGAGACATAGAAAAGTCCTGGGGGTGTAAGAGAGAACACATCTAAAATCAACTAGCAGTGTATTTCGGTAGATCTGCCTGTTCTGCTCCCCACTCAGTCTCTGGTGAACACTCTCACCCCCCGCACTTCTGGCCTATACCCCATTTCTTCTACTCAAAAAAAAAAAAAAAAAAAAGAATTAAAAAATAAAATCACAACAACTGTTAATGTTTATTATATAATTTCTTTAAATTTTTCTCTTCACATGCTCCTATATATGAGTATAATGTAATAAACTAAGAAGTTATTTCATCAAAAATAATGAGATAACATTTTCCACTTTTAAATGAACAAAATCTGGGCCTCCCTGGTGGCACAGGGGTTAAATACACAGCGCTATCAAGCTATCACCAGCCACTGCAGCATGAGTTATCTATATCATGATCCAGGGAGCTATGGGATATAACGCACGGCACAGCAGAGCTCTCCTGTCTCACCTGCTGTTCCCCTCAGCAGTGTATCTCAATAGATCCGCCTGTTCTGCTCCCCACTCTGTCTCTGGTAAATCCTTTCACATCCTTTCATCTCTGGTCTACACTAAAGTTCTTATATGCATAAATAAATAAATATTTAAATGAACACAAATCTGTCTGTCAACAAATGCTAGATGTGTGACAGACACATATCTTATGTTACCAAAGAGGGCTGTTTTTACCCAGAAAATGTGAATGGACACGAAGGTGAAGTAAATAAAATTCAAAGGACATAGGAAAATATTTTTTACCTTAACACACGTAAAACACTAAATGTTTATACATTTAATTTCAATTTAAAAAGAGAACATCTACACACCTATGTTTATTGCAAAACCATTTACAATAGATAAAATATGGAAACAACCCAAATGCCCCAAAACGGATGACTAGATCAAGAAGATGGGGTATACAAACACGTTCTATGAAGCCAACATTACACTAATACCAAAACCGAACAAGGACAACACAAAAAAGGAAAACTACAGGCCAATCTCCCTAATGAACACTGATGCAAAAATCCTCAAAAAAATTTTAGCTATCAGAATCCAACAATGTATCCATAAGATAATTCACCACGACCAAGTTGGATTCATTCCAGGGGCACAAGGATGGTTTAACATCCGAAAATCAATCAACGTTATCCAACACATCAACAAAAAGAAATATAAAAACCATATGATAATATCAATAGATGCTGAGAAAGCTTTCGACAAAGTGCAACACCCATTCATGATAAAAGCCCTTGAAGTTCTTGGGATACAAGGAACAAACCTCAACATCATAAAGGCCATCTATGACAAGCCAACAGCCAGTATCATTCTCAATGGTGAAAAGCTGAAAGCAATTCCATTAAGATCTGGAACAAGACAAGGATGTCCACTCTCACCATTGCTTTTCAATATAATACTGGAAGTCCTAGCCAGGGCAATAAGACAAGAGAAAGACATCCAAGGAATCCAAATAGGAAAAGAAGAAGTCAAACTATCACTATTTGCAGACGATATGATATTATACATAGAGAACCCCAAAAACTCCACAGAAAAGCTAATTCAACTCATCAATCAGTTCAGTAAAGTGGCAGGATACAAAATCAACACGCAAAAGTCAGTAGCCTTCCTATACACAAACAATAAATCTGAAGAAGAAGAAATCAAAAAGACCATCCCTTTTGTTATTGAAACAAAAAAAATCAAATATTTGGGAATAAATCTAACAAAAGAGGTAAAGGACCTATACAAAGAAAACTATAAAACACTGTTAAAAGAAATAGAAGAAGACACAAAGAAATGGAGAGACATCCCCTGCTCATGGATTGGAAGAATAAACATTATTAAAATGGCCATCCTTCCAAAAGCAATATACAGATTCAATGCTATTCCAATCAAAATTTCAATGTCATTCTTCAAAGAAATAGAACAATTATTGATGAAATTCATATGGAATCACAAAAAACCCCGAATAGCCAAAGCTCTCCTGAAAAAAAAAAGAAGGGAATGGAGGCATCAGACTCCCAGACTTCAAACTATACTACAAAGCCATAATCATCAAAACTGCATGGTATTGGAACAAGAACAGACATACAGACCAATGGAATCGAATAGAAAATCCAGAAATAAACCCACAGATTTATGGTCAACTAATCTTTGACAAAGGAGCAAAGAATATGCATTGGAGCAAAGAAAGTTTGTTCAATAAATGGTGCTGGGAAAACTGGGTCGCTACATGCAAAAGAATGAAGCTTGACCACCACCTCACACCATACACAAAAATCAACTCAAAATGGATTAAAGAACTAGACATAAGACCTGAAACCATAAAATATATAGAAGGAAATATAGGCGAAACACTACGTGATTTGCACATCAAAGACATCTTTACAGACACATCACCCAAAGCAGTGATAGTGAAGGCAAAGATAAACAGCTGGGACTATATCAAATTAAAGAGCTTTTGCACAGCAAAAGAGACAATAACAAAAACAAAGAGAAACCCCACCAACTGGGAGAACATTTTTGCACCCAACACTAATGATAAAGGACTGATCACAAAAATCTGCAAAGAGCTGATGAGACTCAACAACAACAAAGAAAATAATCCAGTCAAAAAATGGGCAGAAGAGCTTAAAAGAAACTTCTCTGAAGAGGAAATGCAAATGGCCAACAGGCATATGAAAAAATGTTCAACATCACTTGTCATCAGGGAAATGCAAATCAAAACTACCATGAGATACCATCTTACACCAGTGAGAATGGCACATATTAAAAAAACTAGCAACAACAAATGTTGGCGAGGGTGTGGAGAAAAAGGAACTCTTCTGCACTGTTGGTGGGAGTGCAAACTGGTCCAACCACTGTGGAAAGCTGTGTGGAGATTTCTGGACCTACTAAACATAGAGCTTCCATATGACCCAGCAATTCCACTCCTAGGTATTTACCCAAAGGACACAGAAACATCAATTCCAAAGAACACCTGCACCCCTATGTTTATAGCAGCACTGTTTACAATAGCTAAGCTTTGGAAACAACCCAAATGCCCAAAAATAGATGACTGGATCAAGAAGATGTGGTACATATATACCATGGAATATTACTCAGCATTCAAAAAAGATAAACACATGCAATTTGCTGCAACATGGATGGCGCTGGAAGGGATCATGCTCAGCGAAATAAGCCAAAAAGAAAAAGAAAAATACCGGATGGTCTCACTCATAGCAGGAATCTAGAAAACTTAAATAATGGACCAGGAAAATGAATAACTATAAGAAAGTGAAAATCAAAATCAACAAAAAACTATGAACCAGAGACACTTTTAGGGGGGCGGGGGCGGGAGGGGAGGGATTGGGGTCAGAATGGGGGGCTGCAATTGTATGGGGAATATAACAATAAAATTTATAAAAAAAAAAAAAAAGAACAGGAAAACTTAAAAACAAATCAGCAAAGAACACTATCATTCCAGCTGTATGATCATATAATTGTTCAAATTAATACAGTTTGCCATTATTTTCATAATGAAGGAAATTTTGTGTTATTTTTAAATACTACTTGAAGGAATAAAGAATAAAAAATGCAGTATTAAAAAAAAAAAAGAAGATGGGGTATAAATACAAAATGGAATATTATTCAGCAATTAAAAAATGATAAACTCATGAAATTCCCAGCAACATGGATGGACCTGGAAAGGATTATGCTCAGTGAAATAAGTCAAAAGGAAAAAGAAAAATATTGTTGTTTTCACTTATAGGAGGAATATAAATAAGGAAACCAAATAAGGGAGTATGGAAAAATCATAATAACAATAATAAGCAAAAAAAAAAAAAAATCCTAAGTAACAGGCAACTATAAATCAGAGACATTCTATAGGGTAGGGGAAGGGAGAAGGATCAAAAACAGGGTAGGTAAGAGGCTTGATGACAGTTCAAGGGTGAATTGGTGGCGGGAATTTTACAGGGACTACATCGGAGAGAAGCAAGCAAGCATTGTACAGAAATGAACAATTGCATAAGATATGTATCAATTAAATAATTAAAAATAAAAAACAGTACATCTATGTGCCTATTATTTTGATATAAATAACACAACTCTTGGGGGAAAAAGAGTCCTTACAGACAACAAAAAAGTTTGCTAACATTTCATTAAGAGAATTTTAAACAAGAACCCAAGCCTATGACATATCTGGTTAATAAAACTAAGAGTGGAAAAGCAAGAGTATTCAGATTTCAAATAAAACAAACTACCAAATTAAATAACAGAATTTCAAAGATATTTCTGGCTTTTCTTATAAAAAGGCCACATAATTTTTGCACTACCACTTGATCACAATACTGTCGGAATAAGTACATAAATAGTGATCAATCCAATCTTTCATCAAGATGTAGACACACGTATACTAGAGCAAGTTTTCTCAAAAGAATAAGCATTTATTGGATAATACAATAAAGGCTCACACAGTCTCTAATCATTAATTCTGAAAACAGAATTAAATATATAGTCTATATAATTATGATAATTTTTATCTCTATTACTGTCTTATTCTAGGAATCTATTTTAGACTGCATTTCTTTTTTTTAAGGTATATATATATATATATATATATATTTATGCATATAAGAGCTGGGGTGTAGGCCAGGGTGGGTGGGGAAAGTGAGAGGATTCACCAGAGGCAGTGCAGAGCAGAACAGGCAGATCTACTGAAATACACTGCTGAGGAGAGCAGTGGGTGAGTCAGGAGAGGTCTGCTGTGCCATGTGGGTTAGCGCCCTGGCTGGCTGGGGATTGAACTCGTGCCGCAGTGGCTGTGGATAGCTTCACAGTGCTGAGACTTAATAGTCTCGTGCCACCAGGGAGGCCCCAATTTTAGACTGCATTTCTATAGAATGGTCACAACCTATTAGAAATTTAAAACTGCTACACTTTCAGAAATATATGTTAAAACTGAAGGGTAAAATACAAAAGAAAATACTATTTCTGAGTGCATGAATGGTAACAACCCCAGATAGTTTCTTATCAGAAGATTTAAGTGCAAGCACTAGTATTCTTCCACATTTATAATGACTTCTACTAAATGTTTCTGCACGTACATTTTTGAAATTTATATTTATCTGAACATATAGGTTTCATAAGAAACTATTGCAAAAAAAAAAAACTACAAAAAAAAACTATTGCAATTGATAGTTAGGCCATCCTCTGTAGAAAATGCACATTACGTGAACAGCAAGCTCTTACCTGGCCTTCTCCAACTGTTTCAGTATCAATAACTGTGATGATGCCTGGGACCAAAGGACTCCGCCTTGAATTACTATGGATGGCAACATCATCTTCTGTCACACCTGAGGGCAGCGTGCCTGTCAACTGAGTCACCACTTTCCCAACCATTGTCAGGCCAGTTTTCAATGTCTATAAAAAGAAAGGTAAAATGTGGCTTCACAACAGAAATATGCATCACATCTATTTTCCCATCCATTAAATTCATTATCCTCTTACAAGTGTATAGTTAGTAGGTAACTGTCCCAGAAATTCTGTCTCACTGGTCTATATGATCTTAAATTTTAGAAATAACTTAGTAGTTTGAGTGAATGGTAACAGCAAAGTCCCCCAAATCTGCATGGTAAGAATAAAATTAAGTTATGGGTAATGATAAAAGAGCTTGGTTTCACATAGGGTACAGTTATATTTTTATACAAAATACTTCTTCCCACCCACTTTTTAGTGGATATATCTGAAAATACATGACATGATAAGAAATAGGAAATATATGACTTATTTGAAATACTATAATTCTAATTAAAGAACAACTTTTTAGCAGCAACAGACTGGTTGAATCCCTATGTGTAAAAGACTATACTTCCAATACAAATCTATAATGTGAAGCTATATAATACTGTGCACCAAGATTCATCATGTGGAAAATACAGTCCCCATCTGTGACACTAATTAATAGATGAATAAAATGTCACATAAAATTGATTAGGAACTGACAAAACAATTATATGTAATGCTTCTAAAATACTATTTCAATTAAAGACAATCTAAGATGCTTTAGAATTTTATCTTAGTCCTATTTCAGTCAAAGGAAATAGATAAAACTAACCTATGTATTTTTTCCATTATGCAAATCTCATTATCTGATTAGTCTCATCTGCATTAGCAATCATTGCTAAAGTCATGGTGGTTTGGTTTGGTTTAGTTTGGTTTTTGTCTAAAAGGCCATGAAAACTAAAACAAATGGAAAAATTATTTGACTCATAAATGTAAAAAAAAAAACAGTTATTGGAGTCAAAATAAGTAATCTAGATTACATGGAGATACCAAAACTTTTATGTGATATAATAGATACACATTCGGAAAATTGCTTTTTTTTGCAGTCTCATGTTGTAAGGAAATTTTTTATCAAGATACTTCAAATTAGGGCCTCCCCGGTGGCGCAGCGGTTGAGCGCTGGGTTGCGAAGCTACCTGCGGCCTCTGCGGCGCCGGTTCGATCCCCGGCTGCTCCCCGGCCACCGGAGGAGGGTCTCACATGGTGTGCAGACCTCTCCTGCCGCCCGCTGCTCCCCTCAGCAGTGTACTTCGGTCCTTCTGCCTGCTCTGCTCCCTGCTCTGGCTCTGGTGAATTCTCTCACCCTCCCGCGCTTCTGACTGTACTCAGTGCATGTATAAACCAAACAAACAAACAAATAATAAATAAATAAATAAGACATGCCTCTAAAAAAAAAAAAAAAGATACTTCAAATTAGTCTTTAATAAGATGACTAGCTCTAAAATAATTATAGAAAAATATGCTCACCTATAATGTGTTTTATGCTATAACTAAATTATAAAATATATATTATTAACTACATGGTACCTAAAATAATCATTTACAAATGGTAAGCAATTAAGAAAACTGTTTCTAAGGCCTAAGTGTGATTTCAGTTATAATACAGAGGAATTTAAAAAGGAAAAGTACTTTCCAAAGTAGTTTTTCATTAACACAGTGCATAACACCAGTAATAAGTAAAATAGCAACTCAAACTGCTAGCCAATGACAGAGCCAGAATTCAAACCTGAGACTGTCTCAATCCAGTCTAGCCTTCTGATCTATTCACGTTACTACTTGTGATATCACACTTCGTGAATTCAGAACATATTGTAGGGGGAAAAGAAGGAAAACCTTAATAATGTATCCTAATAAATACTTAAATGAAATGACCAGGAAAGCCATTTGCAGAATTAATGCAAAAAGGCATAACTTAGAGCCTATGAATCCAAGAAAAAGCCACAAATCAATTATAACTGTTTTGTTTAGTGCTAAAAACTCAAACTGCAGTGATTATAAAACACATTAGTGTTCCTCAATTAGCTGCAAAAACATTTGTTTCAATAATTCACAAGAAATGACTTACACAAAGTCCGTTGGACTGTTGTCAAGAAAGCCTATGAAGGACCAACAAAATCAGGCGCCACAGTGTATTGATGTCAAGAGCTGGCCAGGAAGCCTGATTAACCTCTGAGATGCCTCAGCTGATGTTCTTACTCCATTAATGTTAATGGAGATACTTCCACTTAAAGGAACTATCCCTTTATCAAAACAATGCCTTTCATGTTTAAAGTCTCTGCTTGTAGATCCTTCCCCTTTGCCCTTGAGCCTATTATTTCATACTTTTATACCAATGAGTAGGAATAAAGCAAAAATAACTGGAGCACTCAGAAAGTAGGAAGCAATGTACCAAAGCAGAACACAAGATACAGGGGAAAGTTAATATAAGACAAAAAACCCTGTGGTTGGGGGAAAGGTATAGGAAGGAGAGAAGTAGTATATTTCATAGTCACAGTCTCATTACAGGAAGTTACTGATATTTCTCAGAAAAAAAAAAAAAGTATGAATATTAGCGGGGTCATCTTATTAGTGGGCAAAAATGTAAACCCGAAATGGAACATTAATCAAATGTGTACTTTGTAAAGTGCAAGACAATAATATCTATTATTGCTCATTAACTTTAAAAATAAGGTCAAATACAGGGGGACAAGGAGGATGGTAGAAGTCTTCCACATCAATAAATTCCTAGGGAAAATGTGTTTATATGTGAGAACCCAACACATCAATGAATACTAATGTTCAGAATTACTTACAGTTATTTAATGTTTTCACATAAAATATTTAGAGACCTAGATCACCTCACAGTAATTAAGTCATTTCATAATATTTTGGTAAAAAGGGAATATACATATCTGATGATTTCCTCAAATACATACAAAACAAGATGAAAGTTAAGCAAACATTAAAGATTAAAAAAAATCTAATTTGGGCTAAACACTTGTGAAAGCGGACTAAGTGTTTACAACCTGAGGTATCTGAAAATAAATGTTCATTCCCAATTCATCCTAACAACAGTATTCACAAAACTAAACTCTAAGAGAAATGAACATAAGAGAATAGCAATGTGTGCGAGAACCCACCACAATCACCATCTCAGATGGGCACGGTCCTTATTCCATTCTGTTACAGACAGATTTTCCAAAGGGTCCCTAGTCATCTTTAACCTTTCCCATGGCCTATCAGTTGTCCTCTCTACCCATTAGTGCTAATGGTGCTGCTCTCACAAAAGCTGTTAGTTGTCATTAAGAAGTTATCAGATAACACAAGGAAGCAAAGGGATTTTTATTAAATCAATTTACCACAGCAGGGTTAAGACACATTAAGAGGAAAAATCAAATAGGACAGTTATAGGTTAAATAGAAAATATGGTCCAAGATTTTAGAAATTTAACAAAATAATCCAATTTGAGCAATTTTAATATTAAAGTTTACCTTTATCAGAGAGCATCACCATTGTATTGTCTTTGTGAGATTTTTCTTTTCTTAGTAAATTTTTATGTCCTTTTATACAGAAAAGTACAGGGATAATAAATGTACAACATGATGAATTTTTACCAAAGAATACACTAACAGGAATATAATCCATAATGTAGTGGTAACAATGACAAAAAATATATTTTTAGTTGCACTACTTAGTTTTAAGTCATTTTCCTGTACTTAGCATGAAAAACTGGAATTCCTTTATATCTCAGAAAGCTAGTGTGTCCACAAGGTTCTAGACTTACCAGGAGAAAAAAACATTTAGTGAAGGAAGATAATTCCAATTCTCTGAAATTTCCTATCTAAATATCCATACAATGGAAGTGAAATGAAGGATCACTATTCCTGGTAAGATATTAGGAAAATAACTTAACAGTGCATTAAAGGAAATCTCAAAATATTCATGCTCTCAGGAGTCCCATAACACACAAACATTGTATAAATAGAAGAAAGTTTTAAAAATACTTCACAAGTAAGTGTAAACTAAGAGTGAGGAACAATATATAATTTCATTGAACATGTCAAAACTATACCAAAAAATAGGTGACTTTTACATTCACTGTGTAAATTTACAAGAACATAAATAAGCATTAAAATCAGACAAAGGCAAGTCAGCAAAAATTAACTACTAACCACTTTCTTCAAGTACTAATGGCAGAATTTTACCTAGTGCCAGAAATAACAATGAATTTTAATCAATGCTAATTCCACTGGTGACCTTTATCTATCAGAAATTGACTGGATTAAGGTTTTGTCAGCAAAGTAATTTCTTAGTCATTTAAAGGAGAAAGACATGAGTTTATTCCACAGAGCTCACAATATAGGGGTGTATAATAGTAGGGAGTGAAAGTTGTTCTTTCCAAAGTATGTTTAGTATAAACTCATTGTGGCATGTCCACTTCTAGCGAACAGTTAAACAGTTACTGAATGAAACGGATGACTTTCATTTTATTTTTATTTAGGCAAACTAGCACACAAGTACAGTAAGGAACAGCTGAGATTTCATCCTCCATTCCATAACTTAAAATTATTCAAAATGATAAAAATGAGATGTCCTGGTGAAAGTGTCCATCACAGGTAAATTTTTAAAAATCTAGTACTTGAGAAACATATCTCATTGGTATAGTCTATGGATCTAGTATAAGTCACTAAATAAAAGTTATGCTACTTAATTACCCTATCTCAGATTTCTTTTCATTCAAACCACCATTTTAATTTTTGCATACACAATGGAAAAACATAAGCAATTTTTATAGATTCTAAAAAATTAAAATGTACTGTAGTCTTTTCAGAATATTTTAGACTCATCATTAGTTCCCTTTTGAGTAAAAAAATCTGTCATGCTTTTCAGATCAAAGCGAGGAAAACATCCTAAAACATATCTTCTAAGTGTTTGTGATCAATCTTGAAGTATTTCTGTATTTGTTTTACATAAAATAGTGTGACCTTTGATTCCCTCCCTGTGGTTTGCTTTAAACTGTTGTTCTTTTCTGCATAGTTGTGCTTTCTATTACATGCTGTCATTTAGATTCACTATGGCATCCCTATTATTGGAATTGTTTTGTTGTATACTTCACAATTCAAAAGGACGGTGATTATACGAATATCTTATAATCAGCATAAAGTTTGTGAGACATCATCAAAATTAACCCCCACATACAAACAAAAAGAAGTCACTTGACTAACATGCAGGGGCAGCCCTGTGACATTAAAGAATCTTTGAATGTGCGAGGGGGTTCAAGTTTCTTCAGGAATAATGTTTTTATGTCAGGAAGAGTCATAAATGTTCAGAGATGCAGAAGGATGTGGTTATAGGCAGAATGCCACAAATCACAGAAGATTCCAGAAGTCATTACTTCAAACATGTAAAATTCTTTGGAAAGTGGTATTAATTAGATAATACTTTAATCTACCTATCAGCCGCAAATATTTAAAACTGGATAAATACAATCAAATATAATCATTATAACAGAAAATAATATATTATTTATGAACCTTAAGAGATTAAATACCTGATCTAGTCCCCAATTCTCATGAGTGCCAAAATAATTCTGACTTCTTTCTTAAGTTTATTCCACATTTGTGAATGAAAAGGAAGGGAAAATCTCACTACAAATCAGGAGAGAAACTTGATCGTTACTCTAGATAATCACAACTCCCAGACTGCTGAGATACTCACTTTAGCAGCACTAATGACCGTGGCAGTATAAGACTGAATGTTGTCTCCACAAGCTCCACCACGGGACTGATGACATCGAATCAACTGAAAAAGAGATAGAGAGAGAGAAAAACCAGAGTCATTTCTATTAAACTGTTTAACTCTGCAGGCTATTAGGATAGAGCTTATTTACCATGCATAATGATGGTAGCGGGTGGGAATGTTTGCATAAGTGTATTTCAGACAAACAGCTAAAAGCCCTGCTGAGACACTTTTACCCCTTTTTATAATCAAATGGTGCCATTCAGTTTCATGCTCAAATTCGATTTTTAATTATAAGATGAGTAGACTTTAAAAATTCATAAACGCTGAAAAGTAAGATTTGGGATCTGGCAGCTGTTCCACAAATAAATTTGAAAAATATAATCAAAGGACTTAGTCGTGACTTCCTAACATTAAATATTTAACATGCTAGCAAATTGGAGGTTTTGTCGTCATAATTCTTCCATGAAAAATATAAAGAGAAATTTTGAAAAGACAAAAGAATTTGCTACATTTCCGTTTCCAATTTTGTCAGTGAAAAGTAGCATAAATTATGCATAAATCAACTATGACACAAATAGTAACTGTCCACTTCAGAGGGCTTTCCTACTTTTACCATTAGAATGAAAAAAATATGTCCTTATTCATTCCTGGATAAATAAATCAACTTGCCTGTTTTCAAATTGAATCACTAGTTGACATGTATAATGTGCTGAGCAGTAAACCAGAACTAAATTCTCCACTGCTACTATATTTCCAAAATTTAGTTAAATAAAAATATTAGCCATATATTGACATTAAAATATTTTTTTAATAAAATGACAATATTAGAGAATGAGACTAGGTGCATTATAAGAATTATTAGAAGACTATGGAATTAACAAACTAACTTTTATAAAACATTGTAAAAAAAATAATCTAAACTTAATTAACAAGTCATTTGATAAAGATTGATATCCTTTTATTCTAAAGTGAAAATTTACTATCACTGAAATGTATTCAAAAATAATCCTTCAAGCAATATTAATGTGCTATAATAGAATGGAATATCTTTTAAAGTCTGCTGTAAGATGTCAAACTGCCACACTGAATGATTGCTTAAGTAAAGTTCAAGGTAACTGGTAAAGAATTTTGCAAATGACAAGCAACTGGCAAATGTAGTTTCACACAGTGGAAAATAGAGAGTTTGAATAGTAATCATACAGACTAATAAAAAGAAATTCTTACTTATTCACTCACTCATTCATTCATTTACAAATACACACACAAAGAAATAATGAAAATTATCCCTTTGCTTCCTCCTTCCACATGTGCAAGGAAAGACGTTTGTCTTGGAAATACTATCATCATTTCACTATGTCAGTAATTAAAATAAAGGGTAAATATGTGAAACTAAGAACACCATTAACTTTTCAATTCAATTCAAACTGAATCAGCATTTCCACATAAAAACAACCAAGCCAGATATACAAATATCAAATCTTGTTGTACAACTGAAATTAACGTGATGTTAAATTACACCTCCATTTAAAAAAGTAACTCAGCCAGAAATTGTGCTTAAAACTTAAAATCATTAGAAAATTACATTGAATCTCACTAGCTCAAAATTAAAGATAAATAAGTGCTCATTTTGGCACTATATATTCTAAAAATTGGAATAATACAAATATTAGCAGGCCTCCTGCACAAGGATGACATGCAAACTCATGAAGCCGTCCATATTTTTATCTTCTAGGGAAAACACTGATGTAAAGTCAGAGCTCCCATCTTTTCATCTAGGTGTCATTCCTAGTAATATGTTTTAACTGTGAAAGTAGAAGTGTGGGAAGAGAGAGGGAAAGAAAGAAAAAGAAAAACCCTGCAGTTGAAAGATATAGATAAAATTAAAATATACATAAAGAATGCACACTTAAAAACAAACTAAAGAAGTTACCACCCCAACAAACCAAAATTGTAAATGCTCAGAATTGGTAGCACAAAGGAAGAAAAGTGCTCACGGTATATATCATGACAGTCTGACTACCCCCAAAATGTTGTGCTGAAGATTTATGAAAACAAATATACAATAAAAACAAATACACACTATGCAGATAATAGCAAATTTCAGGCAACTATTTTGGATTGAAAATGCTGGTAAATTTAATGTTCAAATTATCTGATAAAATAACCATTTGAAAACTAAAAAATAAATCTATCAGAAATTTCTGAAGTGCAAAATCCTATTACATGGACTTTTTTTTTTTTTTAAACTCGGTAAGTGAAAAAGTACATACATCTTTTGGGAATGAAAGGGAAATTCATATGCAACAAATATTGAAATACATAAACATATATATACACACAAACATAAAAACAAACCTACAGGATTATGTATCAGATGAAAACTAATAAGAAAGTAAGGGGAAGACATGAAGGACAAACTAATCAAAAAAACACAGTGCTGGACCACATACGTTCAGTTTCATGCAAGGATGTTGATGGAGAGAATTGTATGAAAATCCTGAATTCTTTATTCAACTTGATTTTTGCATTGGTATGAACAAATGAAGTAAATGTACTAATATCAGGATTTCCGTGCAAAACAGGGATCCTTAAATAGGAAATGGGGGATGACAATAATGCATTCTGTAGAATTACTAATGGGAGATTTTGATTTCCATACATAGGTATGCAAACATATACATCTGTTTATATATATATGTGTGTGCAGTTTGTATATAAATAAAAGTATGTGTGTGCATAATTTGCATGTTTCAAAACATTGTTAAGCGAAATATTATAGAAGCAGGGCCTCCCTGGTGGCGCAAGGGGTTAAGACACAGCACTATGAAGCTACCTGCAGCCACCAGCCACTGCAATTCGATCCCTGGCCAGGGCGTTACCCACATGGCACAGCAGACCTCTCCTGACTGGCCCACTGCTCCCCTCAGCAGTGTATTTCAGTACATCTGCCTGTTCTGTTCCCCACTCTGTCCCTGGTGAATCCTCTCACCCCTCACCCTAGTTCTTGTATGCATAAATAAATAAATCTTGAAAAAAAAAGATATGTTATAGAAGCAGAAACACCGCAGGTAATGAGCACACATAATTGACAAAGCTTAATACAATATCCCATCATCAGCCACAAAAGGAAAAAGGAGAATCAGAAGTACCACATTCCCAAGCTGGCACAGAGAATATCTAAGATGAACCAGTACATATTGTCACTACTAAGAAAACAATTTGCTCTATAGATCTGAGGCATACAGCAAGTGAGAGGGAGGGAAAGGATCAAAACAGAGGAAGGAAGAGCACAAGGGACCATGGTGATGGTTCACGGGTGACATGGTGGTGGGGGATTAACAGAGACCACACCTGAGGGCAAAATCAAATATTGTACAAAAAAAAAAAAATGATGTAAGAAAATTTAAAAAGTTTAAGAAAACAGTTTGTTAAAAACTAAATAAGTAATAAAAAATTGATAAGGGCATGTCACAATGTCAAAAAAAAATGAAGGGCTTCTGATTGATTAACTCAGGAATGATTTAAAAATTAAAAGTCAGTGAAAAAAGTTATCTATGAGTCTGTTTTACATATGTAAACATAGAAAGACAGAGAAGAAGGGAAAGTTATTGATTACATTAGAAAGCCAAGTACCTACTGGCAAATGTGAAAGGTGAAGTGAGAAATTCATTATTTTTAACACTCATAGTGAATAAAGATTTAAGACAAGATTTCATGAAATGCATGTTAAAATTAGGCTAAAATGTTGATGAAAAGCAGGATATATGTACAGTATCTCCAACTTAAATATTTACAAAAGGAAAATATACAGGACTATGCAATACAGAAATTGAACTGGACCTTGACAGAGTAGCAACATCAGTATAGTACAAAGCGTATCATGTGCCTCCAGATGTAATACTGTGAGAAAGAACAAATACGTAAGTTGCAATCTGGCCAGAAATGTATAACCTAATAAAACTCAAAAAGCTCAAAATAAATATCTGTTCTTTAAAAAAATATAGGGTGTAGATTTAAGGGATTGTATTCTTCAAAATGATTTATGATATAAAAGATAAACAAAAACTATGTACAGTTCTACATGAAAAAAATGTAAAGGAAAATGCCAACAAAGTGTTAATACCTGAGTCCTGTCTAATGGGGGAAAAAAATCTTCAAATAACAAGTTACGAGTTACTCACTAAATTGGAATATGGATGATATTGGATATGCATGATAAATTAGATAAAGTATGGGTGTTAATTTAAGTATTTTTGGGCAGTGATAATTACAACTTACTGTGAAATGGTTCAATGTTCATCTGAATAAAGGGCACATAGGGATGCTTTGTATTATATTATTCTTGTAAGTCTTGAATAATGTATTATTCTTGTAAGTCTTGTGAGTTAAAAATACATTTAAAAAGAATTGCTAAAAAACACACTTAAACAAGATATATGTCCTCTTTGTGAAAATACTAGTCAAAGAGCATTTCCACCTAAAGATGTTACTCCAAAATTTAAATTTTGGAATTCTGCACTCGGTCCAAAAGCTAAGGCAATCACAAACTGTACATAATTATTAGTTCTTTTTTTTTTTTCATTTTTGTACAATGTTTGCATTTTTTTTTTTTAAGATTTATTTTTATTTATTTATACAAGCACTGGGTACAGTCAGTAGCACGGGAGGGTGAGAGAACTCACCAGAGCCAGAGCAGGGAGCAGAGCAGGCAGACTGAAGTACACTGCTGAGGGGAGCAGCGGGTGGCAGGAGAGGTCTGCACGACATGTGGGACCCTCCTCCGGTGGCCGGGGAGCAGCCGGGAATTGAACCGGCGCTGCAGAGGCTGCGGGCATCTCCGCAACCCAGCGCTCAACCGCTGCGCCAACGGGGAAGCCCTAATTATTAGTTCTTATGAAAATAATATGGAAAGACATTCATCTGGAATTATTTCTTCCAAAGAATGGTACAACCATCTTTAGATAAACTTGCGTAAATACACTTTCTGGTCTCTGCGTGCATGCTAGAAATTACTGACACTTACCGACCTACAATTCGAAAAGGGTATTTTCTCAAATGTCAGAAGGTAAGAGTCAAGAGACAATTTTTCCATCGTCTGCTTGGATTCTGCAGCACTCAGTGAAATGAATTACACATGCAAATGTTAGAAGAGACCACTGTGTTAGAGAGTACTTTGTATGTTTCAGGTTTTGACTGAAAAAAGCTACTGTTATGAGATATACACTGGAAAATCAAGAGAAAGAACAGGATTGAGAATAAGGAGATCATTCAGTATGATGCAAAATATCTACCTAATGTATCATAATTTTGGAACAATAAAGTATTCATCTAGAAAAATGATTGCCTTGGGTAGTTTTTTGATTTTGTGAATTCCAGAGACTAAAGATTTACTTGCTCTGTGGTTTCACCAAATAATTATTGCACTTACCATATCCACCCACTCTTTTATTAAGGATGTTTCATAAAATATTATTTCCTTTATTCTGTATATATAACTATGTAAACAAATGAAAAAAATTTATGAACTTCTTGAAGTCTGTAATATCTTTTGCATTTTCTATATTCACTCCTTACTCATAAGCAGGGCTCGAGAGCATAAAAACTATTTCTTTTAGGGCCTCCCTGGTGGCGCAGCGGGCGGCAGGAGAGGTCTGCGCACCATGTGGGACCCTCCTCCTCCGGTGGCCGGGGAGCAGCTGGGGATCGAACCGGCAATGCAGAGTCTGCGGGCAGCTTTGCAACCCAGCACTCAACTGCTGCGCCACCGGGGAGTCCCTCTACATATACTTTTGCAGTGCTTAATGTTCCATTAAAATTAATCCAAACATGGGCCATGCCTTACCTTGTTTTCTGCATAAGCAAGCCAGCGGCTCCCAAGAGCAATAGGATTCATGTTCGGCCCTGGACAAGGATAGCAGCCTGGAAATATTCAAATAGAAAAATCAAGAAAAATTTTAATAACTTTCTTGTTAGTGCATACATTTTCATAATATAACAATGCAACAATGCTTTTTTCAAATATTGCATAAAATACTAACATTTTATTAATAACTAATTCTTTCCCTCTTCTAATTAGTTTTATTAAAAACAAATCTGGAAAAGACAGGCAATAACTTTTAGCAAGAATTAGGAATTTTATACAGTTATTCCTATAACAAGAAAGAATGTGGAGAGGTCATAAGTCTACAAGTTCATAAGTCAAACATGAATGTTGAGAGAGGAACAAGAAAGGTTCAGTGATTAAACGGCAAAGACAGAGAAAACATACAGTTAAAAGGAAATGAAAATACTCTAGGAATAGGATGGAGAGACAAAAATTTACATGGGGGGGTCCATGAGAGAAATTATGCACAAAGGGTGCATCAGTAGAAACATGCTGAAAAAATAATTTCCATAATCCAATGCATTTACATTAAGCATTCCATTTCATTATTCTTGCTTTCAGACCAAGACAATAAAAGGCTAGAAGGAAGGATTACTTTGAAGTCCTCTTCTTTCAACAAGAATACATCATCTATTCCTGAAAATGGACACCACCCAAGCATGGAAAGGTCAGTGCCATCTAACTAAATTCTAACCAAGACATGACACAACTCAGTCAAGGAGGTGGTGTATTACATAGAGGAAGCTCTCTTCTTTCTTCCTGGCTATTCCAATAATATCTCCCGACTAAAATCATCTACAGTCTCCAGGCATCTGTCAAATACACAAAATAATATTCCATGATCTCACAACACTGTTTTAGAGGGACTACTCAAAGCAAACTGCAAAGTAACAAACACAAAAGACTAGTCTAAGGAATTCTTGGTGTATCATTCCACAAGTATTTGGTCAATACTTTCACAAATTGTCTTTGAGAAAATATATATTAGAAGATCAAACCAAGGTGACATTCTATAGCTCTCAATTTGTAGTTTAAATTCATACATTCAAAAGACAGACAAGGTTTGATAATAATAACCCTTTCTTCCCATGGCAAAAATACAGCAAAGTTACATGAAACACAAGAGCATTTGTTTATTTTACATCTTCCTCCCACTTTATCAGATTTAAGCTCAAGGATTTGTGTCTGCATTGATCACAGTTAAATCTCCACTGTCTAGAATATTTGAAAGCAACTTAATACTTTTGAATAAAGCAAACAATCCACCTAAATTATGAAAGCATATTTATAAGGCCAAAAAGTGAATATACATAAGAGAATATGTTGAAATATTCAATAATATGTTCAATAGTCCGATCTTTTAAAGGCAATTTTAATGGAATTATTTCTTAACTATATATTAAATGTTTTCCTTAATTGAGAAAACTGAGTAGCAACGGGCATCATTGTGAAATGTTAGTGATGCTGTGTTCAAGCACTGCAGAAGCACACATTATACTTATATAGCAGTTTATTATACAGGATTTTTCATTATACAGTTTTCAGTTCAGCTCCTTGAATTGCCAACTATACTTACTTTTCATTTTTAAAGAAGGAATTTATAAAGACGATAGTAACCTCAAGTGAAAGTCCCTATTTCATATTAGTAAAACATATATGAGTTTTCATATATTCTTGCACATAATTAAAAAAAAGCTTTCATTTATTTCAGGGTCTATGTTACTGAACACATATTTTGAACACATATTATGGACACATACATAGGACAAAGGCCTACCACACTAACAAATATTATGCAATATTGGTGAAGGAAACTCTATGGGGACTACACCTGAGGGGGTAGGGGGAAGCAAATATTATTTAAAAATGAACAATGATGTAAAAAATAAAAAAATATATAAAAAATAAAAATAGACAACGTGAAAGTAATAAAAAATAAACAAATTTAGGTCAGTTTTGACCTCTTTATGTAAAAAAAAGAAAATTATGCAATATGTGTAAAACACATTTCATAATTATACTCCCATTGAGTAAACCAATTTTACTCATTTAAAAATGTAGTATAGAGGGGCGGAGCAACATGGCGGCGAGGAGACGCTGCGAGTAAGATCTCCCATTAAAAAAAGTTAATAGGGAGGAAAAGCGGCAGGTCCCAGTGAGAACTGGGACACGGAAGATAAACGGACGACTCCAGCAAACTGCCCGAAGAAGAAAGTTGCCATAAAAGAGGACCAGAAGGGAGGGAAGCGCAGAACCCTGCTCCCCTCCCCCGCCCACAGAGGCGGCACTCTCCGACCGGCAGAGACCAGGGAAACAACAAACCAAAACGCCCAACAAGAAAAACGGATGCAGCAAGCGGGACTGTGAGTGGAAAGGAACTATTTCAGCCACCACACCCCGTGAACGGGAGCTGAGGCGAACCCTGCAGGATCCGCCGCGGAGGTGAGCTCCACGCGCCATTAAAAAGAGAGCCCCGCCCACCAGGAGGAGACCAGCACCAGCACACAGCCCCGGCCACCCGGTAAGCTTGCGCGAAAGCGGCGCTCAGATTGCAGCTGCCCAGGTCCCCGCGCCTGCGACCTAGGCTTGCAGGGAGACGGCGGAGGCCCTCCCTGAGTGAGCAGGAACAAGGTGCCCAGGCAGGGGAGCGGGATTCAAAAGGCGCCATTCCCGCGCCACTGATCTGGGCTACAGCCCGCGTCCTGGAACTGAGGGCTTTGGAACTGAGACCCGGGCGGAGGCCCTCCCTGAGTGAGCAGGAACAAGGCGCCCAGGCAGGGGAGCGGGATTCAAAAGGCGCCATTCCTGCACCACTGATCTGGGCTACAGCCCGCGTCCTGGAACTGAGGGCTTTGGAACTGAGACCCGGGGCACGAAATTAGGGGCGTGGGTTCCCCACGACGGTGGGGCACAAGGCAGACACAGCACCCCAAAGCTGTTGAGGTGTACCCTACCATCCCCGCTCTGCTCCCTGTCCCACGGGGTGGAAAATCAGCTCCCCAAGGCCTCTAGGAGAGATCTCTGGTGCCACCTAGCGACTTGGCCCCAGCACAGGCTACTGAAGGAGCTAGTGGCCAGCTGGGGAGTTAGCCCACACCGGGCCCCTTCTGAACAAGTAGTCTGAGCCCACAGGGAGAGCGAGCACCCACAGCCGGGGCAGACCAGGCGCGCAGAAGAGTGTGCCTGAGACCAGAAGCGCAGGGAGTGTGTCCCACATCACCATTTTAGAACAGGGACATTTCTTCAGTAAAGACTACCTGCAGAAGGCTTCCTCAGGAGCCAGAGGTGAGCGGGGGAAGTTCGCCCACGCCAGACCCCCTCTGGCCTGCAGTCCAAGCCCAGAGGGGAGCAGGAACCCACCGCCGGGGCAGACCAGGCGCACAGGGGAGTGTGTCCCCACATCGGCATTTTAGAACAGGGACCTTTCTCCAGTAAAGGCTGCTTGAAACTGACAGATGACTCCTGGAAGAACCAGAGGGGAACAGAGAAGCCCACCCAAGATGCCGGCCAGTCCCAACAACACAGTGTCCCAACGCATACGGCAAATTAGAAAACAGACAGTAGGGAGGAGAAGAACCACACGCAACCTAGCAACTCTCCAGAGAAAAAGCACACCACAAAAAGAAAGCCAGCCCCCAGATTGCAACGACAATAACTTGGAAGAATTTCTGAGCCTTCCAGAAAGAGAATTTAAAATTGCCGTGATTAAAAAACTGACAGAAGTCATAAAGGAAAACAATGATAAGGGAAAAATAATCAACGATCAGAAGAATGCAATTGAGTCCCTAGAGAGGGAAAACAATGGTCAGAAGAAAGAAATTGAGTCCCTAAAGAGGGAAGTAAAAGAAATGCAGGAGATCAAAGAATTAATGGAAGAACTAAAGAATTCTGGGAAAAGCCATGAAAGCAGAATAGATGAAATGGAAGAACGAATAAGTAATCTTGAAGACACAGAAATAAAAAGAACCAAAACAGAAAAGGAAAGAGAAGTACGAAGGAAAAAGAACGAAGAAAGACTTCGGGAACTATCTGACTCCATGAGGAAAGGAAATATAAGAGTTATAGGAATACCAGAAGGAGAGGAGAGAGATGTAGGAACAGAGAAAATATTCAAAGAGATAATTGAAGAGAACTTCCCAAATGTGAAGAAGGAGCTGAAAATTGATATACAAGAAGCAAGAAGAACACCAAACTTCCACGACGAAAGGAAAAATACAGCAAGACACATAATAGTAAAGCTCCCAAGAATCCAGGACAAGGAAAAAATAATGAAGCTGGCAAGAGGGAAGAAACAGATAACATTCAAAGGAAAACCAATCAGGCTGACATCAGACTTCTCCGAAGAAACACTACGGGCAAGGAGAGAGTGGAGGGACATAGTCAACAGACTCCAAGAAAACAGATGCCAACCAAGAATACTCTATCCCGCAAAGCTCTCCTTCCTCTTTGAAGAAAGAATATGGACCTTCCCAGACAAACAGAAACTCCGGAATTTCATTGCAACTAAACCCCCACTCCAAAAAATACTACAAGGAGTCCTAAAGCCAGAACCTCAGAGCGACGAATAACAATGAAAGAAGGCCAAAAAAAAAAAAAAGTTATTAAAAGAATAAATAAATAAAATCAAAGGAAAGACAAACACAATGGCAAATACAGATGTTAACATATCAATATTAACTCTAAATGTAAATGGACTAAACTCTTCAATAAAAAGACACAGAGTTGCAGCCTGGATTAAGAAACAAAACCCAACCTTTTGCTGTCTCCAGGAAACACATTTAGCTACAAAAGATAAAAATAGGCTCAAAGTTAAAGGATGGAAAACAATCCTACAAGCAAATGGACCAAAAAAGAAAGCAGGAACAGCTATACTTATATCAGATAAAACAGATTTCAAACTCAAAAAGATAAAAAGAGACCCCAATGGTCACTACATTATGATCAAGGGGACAATACTTCAAGAAGAAATAACACTCATTAACATATACTCACCAAACGAAGGAGCACCAAAATATATCAGACAACTGTTGTCCTCTCTGAAAACAGACATGAGAGAAAACACATACGTAGTGGGAGACTTCAACACACCACTATCAACAATGGATAGATCAACAAGACAAAAAATAAGTAAAGAAACCAAAGCTCTAAATAAAGACCTAGAGCAATTGGGCTTAACAGACATCTATAGAACACTAAACCCCAAAAAAACGGAGTACACATTTTTCTCAAGCGCACACGGATCATTCTCCAGGATCGATCACATACTGGGGCACAAGACAAACATCAACAGATACACCAAGATTGAAATCATATCAACCATCTTTTCTGACCATGAAGGCATCAAACTAGAAATAAACCATAAAAAGAAGGCAAGGAACTTTCCTACCTCATGGAGATTAAAAACCACACTACTGGAAGACCATTGGACTAATGAGGAGATCAAAGAAGAAATTAAAAAATTTTTTGAATTGAACGACAAGGAGGACACCAATATCCTAAATGTATGGGATGCAGCAAAAGCAGTAATAAGAGGAAAATATATAGCAATAGAAGCTCACATCAAGAAACAAGAAAGAACGCAAAGAAACAACCTAATCTCGAAGCTCAAAGATCTAGAAAAAGAACAACAAAAAAACCCCAAAACCAGTAGAAGAAAAGAAATAATAAAAACCAAAGCAGAAATAAATGAAATTGAAACTAAAAAAACAATCCAAAAGATCAATGAAACCAAGAGCTGGTTCTTTGAAAAAATCAATAAAATAGACAAACCCCTAGCCAGGCTCACAAAGGAAAAAAGGGAGAAAGCACAAATAAACAGGATCATCAATGAAAGAGGAGAAATCACAACGGACACAGCAGAAATCAAAAGAATAATCAGTAACTACTATGAACAGTTATATGGAAACAAGTTTAACAATCTAGAGGAGATGGACAAATTCCTACAACTCTACAATCACCCAAAGCTAGATAAAGAAGAAATAGAACACCTAAACAGACCAATTACAATTAGCGAAATTGAAATGGTAATCAAAAACCTCCCCAAAAACAAAAGCCCAGGACCTGATGGATTTACAAATGAATTCTACCAAACATTCAGAGACGAATTAGTGCCTATCCTTCACAAACTCTTCCAAAAAATTGAGAAGGAAGGGACAATACCAAACACGTTCTATGAAGCCAACATTACACTAATACCAAAACCGAACAAGGACAACACAAAAAAGGAAAACTACAGGCCAATCTCCCTAATGAACACTGATGCAAAAATCCTCAATAAAATTTTAGCTATCAGAATCCAACAATGTATCCATAAGATAATTCACCACGACCAAGTTGGATTCATTCCAGGGGCACAAGGATGGTTTAACATCCGAAAATCAATCAACGTTATCCAACACATCAACAAAAAGAAATATAAAAACCATATGATAATATCAATAGATGCTGAGAAAGCTTTCGACAAAGTGCAACACCCATTCATGATAAAAGCCCTTGAAGTTCTTGGGATACAAGGAACAAACCTCAACATCATAAAGGCCATCTATGACAAGCCAACAGCCAGTATCATTCTCAATGGTGAAAAGCTGAAAGCAATTCCATTAAGATCTGGAACAAGACAAGGATGTCCACTCTCACCATTGCTTTTCAATATAATACTGGAAGTCCTAGCCAGGGCAATAAGACAAGAGAAAGACATCCAAGGAATCCAAATAGGAAAAGAAGAAGTCAAACTATCACTATTTGCAGACGATATGATATTATACATAGAGAACCCCAAAAACTCCACAGAAAAGCTAATTCAACTCATCAATCAGTTCAGTAAAGTGGCAGGATACAAAATCAACACGCAAAAGTCAGTAGCCTTCCTATACACAAACAATAAATCTGAAGAAGAAGAAATCAAAAAGACCATCCCTTTTGTTATTGAAACAAAAAAAATCAAATATTTGGGAATAAATCTAACAAAAGAGGTAAAGGACCTATACAAAGAAAACTATAAAACACTGTTAAAAGAAATAGAAGAAGACACAAAGAAATGGAGAGACATCCCCTGCTCATGGATTGGAAGAATAAACATTATTAAAATGGCCATCCTTCCAAAAGCAATATACAGATTCAATGCTATTCCAATCAAAATTTCAATGTCATTCTTCAAAGAAATAGAACAATTATTGATGAAATTCATATGGAATCACAAAAAACCCCGAATAGCCAAAGCTCTCCTGAAAAAAAAAGAAGGGAATGGAGGCATCAGACTCCCAGACTTCAAACTATACTACAAAGCCATAATCATCAAAACTGCATGGTATTGGAACAAGAACAGACATACAGACCAATGGAATCGAATAGAAAATCCAGAAATAAACCCACAGATTTATGGTCAACTAATCTTTGACAAAGGAGCAAAGAATATGCATTGGAGCAAAGAAAGTTTGTTCAATAAATGGTGCTGGGAAAACTGGGTCGCTACATGCAAAAGAATGAAGCTTGACCACCACCTCACACCATACACAAAAATCAACTCAAAATGGATTAAAGAACTAGACATAAGACCTGAAACCATAAAATATATAGAAGGAAATATAGGCGAAACACTACGTGATTTGCACATCAAAGACATCTTTACAGACACATCACCCAAAGCAGTGATAGTGAAGGCAAAGATAAACAGCTGGGACTATATCAAATTAAAGAGCTTTTGCACAGCAAAAGAGACAATAACAAAAACAAAGAGAAACCCCACCAACTGGGAGAACATTTTTGCACCCAACACTAATGATAAAGGACTGATCACAAAAATCTGCAAAGAGCTGATGAGTCTCAACAACAACAAAGAAAATAATCCAGTCAAAAAATGGGCAGAAGAGCTTAAAAGAAACTTTTCTGAAGAGGAAATGCAAATGGCCAACAGGCATATGAAAAAATGTTCAACATCACTTGTCATCAGGGAAATGCAAATCAAAACTACCATGAGATACCATCTCACACCAGTGAGAATGGCACATATTAAAAAAACTAGCAACAACAAATGTTGGCGAGGGTGTGGAGAAAAAGGAACTCTTCTGCACTGTTGGTGGGAGTGCAAACTGGTCCAACCACTGTGGAAAGCTGTGTGGAGATTTCTGGACCTACTAAACATAGAGCTTCCATATGACCCAGCAATTCCACTCCTAGGTATTTACCCAAAGGACACAGAAACATCAATTCCAAAGAACACCTGCACCCCTATGTTTATAGCAGCACTGTTTACAATAGCTAAGCTTTGGAAACAACCCAAATGCCCAAAAATAGATGACTGGATCAAGAAGATGTGGTACATATATACCATGGAATATTACTCAGCATTCAAAAAAGATAAACACATGCAATTTGCTGCAACATGGATGGCGCTGGAAGGGATCATGCTCAACGAAATAAGCCAAAAAGAAAAAGAAAAATACCGGATGGTCTCACTCATAGCAGGAATCTAGAAAACTTAAATAAGGGACCAGGAAAATGAATAACTATAAGAAAGTGAAAATCAAAATCAACAAAAAACTATGAACCAGAGACACTTTTAGGGGGGCGGGGGCGGGAGGGGAGGGATTGGGGTCAGAATGGGGGGCTGCAATTGTATGGGGAATATAACAATAAAATTTATAAAAAAAAAAAAAAAAAAAAAAGAAAGAAAAAAAAAATAAAAATGTAGTATAATACACACACACACACACACACATTCCACTGAAGTTGTCAGACGTGGAGTTTAATATTTCTTCTAAGAAAGTATCTTCCCTGTAAAAAGGTCATGAAAAAAAGAACCAAAATAAATAGAAATACCTGTGAGTTTTGGAATTATATCAAATGTAGCTAATTTTCACTTCATCTTAATGAATCCTAGTAAGTATAATCATCTTTCCAAATAGTAAAAGATAAAAAAGGAAAATGTACTTTACAACTCTTCATTTCACTTTTAGAGTCAACGTTTTTAGGAACTCATTGGACCTCAAGAATTACAGTGTATTGGAATGAAAACAAATTGTTTTTCTGGTTTCCAAAAAAACATTTTATAGCTGGAATCAGCAGAAGATCAGCCACTCAGCAATATCACAACTTTATAAGCATGACTCCTTTAAAGATTAACCATTGCCTCCAGCTAAACGTTGAAAACAAGTGCGAGAAACAAAACTTTAACTTCCATAATACCAGGACTAAGCCTAACATGAAGATGTTTGTGAACAAAGTAAAAGAGAACTGAGTATTTTAAAAATCATGTTTCCAAATTTAAGTAAGAGTAGATCCAACAAAAACACACTAAATTCAGATTCTTCCATTACTGACGAAGTCATTAAAAAGGCACATGAGACTGATGCAATTTTAAATGGCATCTTCCCAGAATATTTGTCCTAATGAGGATATGACCTGAACTCATTTTGAAAAACAAAAGCTTTAACTTCTCTCTGTAACATTTTGCCTTATTTTTCCTGGCAAAGAAAACTCAAAAGATTTCAGACATTGCGGAGGGGGGAGGGAATAGATGTCTACATGTATGGTCAAATGACTTTCAATGAGGACACCAAGACAGGTTAATGAGGAAAAAATAGTCTTTTCAACAAATGGTGATGAGGCAAGCAGATACCCACAAACAAAAGCATGAAACTGAACAATTACCTCAAACTGTATACAAAAATTAATTTCAAATTTCTCAAAGACTTAAATGAAGAAGTTAAAGTTATTAACGTATTGGAGCAAAATACAATGCTAAATCTTCATACTTTTTTTTATTTTATTTTATTTATTTATTTATACAAGTACTGGGTACAGTCAGAAGCGCGGGAGGGTGAGAGAATTCACCAGAGCCAGAGCGGGAGCAGAGCAGGCAGAAGGACCAAAGTACACTGCTGAGGGGAGCAGCGGGCGGCAGGAGAGGTCTGCACGCCATGTGGGACCCTCCTCTGGTGGCCGGGGAGCAGCCGGGGATCGAACTGGCGCTGCAGAGTCTGTAGGCAGCTTCGCAACCCAGCACTCAACCGCTGCGCCACCGGGGAGGCCCTAAATCTTCATACTTTTATATTAGGAGATGCTTTCTTAACTGACACAAAAATAAAGGTGATAAAAGAAAATGTACATAAATGGACTTCATTGTGGTCAACACAACCATGAAAAAGTAAAGAGAACCAAAAGAATGGGGGGTTTTATAAAACATTTCTAATAAATGACTAAAATATAAACAGAACTGTTATAACTGAACAAAGGATAAAAGACTCAATATAAAAATCTGACAGGGAAGATATGCAAATGGTAAAAAGCACATGAAAAGATTTCCCTAGATAACAGGGAAATGCAAATTAACACTATCACCAAGTACTACTTCTGAGGATCAGTAGGAGAGCTATTATCAAAGACAATTAATAACAATTGGAAAAGGATGTGAAAAAGTTAGAACCCTCAGACATTGCTCCAGGGAATGTAAAATGGTACAATGACTCTGCCTAGAATCAATTCAAACAGTTAAAAATACAATTCCCATATAATGCAGCAATTAGACTCAAGAGAAATTAAAACATAACCGAATACATATTATGCCCCCAAAAACTAAAAATATCTGCTCCCACCAAAAAAAGTACGCACTAATACTCAAACAAGCATTATTTATAATCAAAAACATGTAGACAAATTAAATGACCATCACCTGATGAATAATAAAAATATGGTATAGCAATTCAATGGAGTATTACAGAACAATAAAAAAGAAATGAGTAATATTCCATCTTCAGGATAACAACAGTTTATTTACCCTACTAAAGGACATCTTGATTGCTTCAAGTTTTCCAGTATGAATAAATCTGCTATAAACAATTGAGTGAAGTTTTTTTTTTTTTTGGGGGGGGGGTTATGTTTTTGGTTTTTTTTTTTGAGTGAAGTTTTTTTTTAAGTGGATGTACGTTTTCAACTCCTCTGGGTAAATGCCAAGGAACATGATTGCTGGACAATACAATAAATCTAAGGGTTTTTTCCTACGTCTGTATTTTATACTCTCTTTTTTTTCTTATTAAAGTAACATTGATTTACAACACTGTGTAAGATAATGCCCTTAAGATCTATTACTAGACCACACCCACCACCGAGGTACCTGTAGTCTTCCACCATCGTCTGGGGCACTCTCTCTACACTTTGCTCTCTACCTTTCTTCTCTGCCTAAGTACTATAGTCAGATTTCTAGCATTTGTTATTGTTTTGGTTTTCCTAACCAATTGTTTTGTTTCCCTATATTCCACACGTAAGTGAAACCATGCAGTATTTGTCGTTCTCTTTTTAGTTCATTTCACTTTAACCATCATATAGTTGATTCATGATCCTCTTAACATTCCATGAAATTTGATTCTAAATTTCTGATTTGCCTTTTTTTTCATGTATGAGACACAACTTGTGAATTTAAGAGTATAGGCATGTTAAGGTTCAAAGGATGGACATTATGTTCATGAAAAATAAGTCACAAATAGTTATTATACACATATTCATTGACTATTCTCTACGTACTGGGAAACTTTTCAAGCTATGAAAGCTTTAAGATTGGTGACCAAATCCATTATATATACACTTTACATATACATGTGTATATAAACCAAAACAATAGGAATAGATTTGACTTTTAACTTAAACAGGTTTATATCTCCATAATAAGTGTTACAAATTTATTTCTAAATTTAAAATGGACAGTCACTCCAAACTAAAAAGCTAGTTTTTAAATTTTAAAAATCCATGTTACATTTGTTATTCATCATTAACACAAATTAAAAAACTCATATACCAACAATTGAATTATAAAGAATATATTTTCTTCTTCAAAGTAAAAACAGAGGCCAAAGCAAAAAGTTACTGTACCATTCTTTGGTCTCTTGGGAGACTTCAAATCTATCTCGCCATTTAAGCACACTGGAAATGACTGCTAATGACATCTATCAGTCTTTGTCTTTTGTTTTCTTAATCATATGTAGGTTTTGGATTTCTACACCAGACAGCTGCTCAAGGCCACCTTTTCTGTACAACCAAATACAAAAGTGTCTTCTTTCTCATCATATTGGCTCTGTTCCCTTTCTAGTTCTCATCGGCTCTCTTTACCTGATCCTTCCACCTTTTGGCACAAATTCCCATGACAGTTTCTTGATGGACACACCTGTCTCTTCTTATTTTACAGTATCATCTGTATGCACTATAACCGAGAAAGTACGGCACTAGTTCTTTAAGAACTAGAAATCGATCTATGGAGAAAAACTATGGGCACAAACAAGTAGGCAACCATAAGTTCTATTCTCACTGTGCCCTCCAGCATCCTGTCCCCCAGTCCCAGCCAGTGTCCTTTCAGTGTAGCAGAAAAAACTGACTTAGGCACATAATATAAAATGCAGTGAAATACATACAATCAATACCATGCTCTTCTGAATGGCCAAAACTTTCAGTCGGTGTAAAGTAATGAAGGAGGGGGTAGGAATACAGAAGTTAGGGAAAAAGATGCTACTTCAAATTAGGCTTGGTGCCATTTTGTTCCTTGATTTTAAGTATTAGGTCATGTTTAATTTGTTCAAAGTTTGGATAGAAATTTATTTAGATAAAAAACTTATTTTAAAGGAAAAGTTAAATTCCTTCACATAAATATTTGCCAAATATCATTAATCTTACCAATTTAAAACCACTGGCATAAATCTGGTCTCTAAGGTTTTCAAGTTAAGTAAAATATATACTTAAGAATGAGACACTTCCTATTGCAAGTGTCAGGATATTCACAGATGAAGGGCTGGGAAAACGTAAAATAATACAACAAACAGTATTCAGAGTAGGAGAAGGGAAATTACCACCAAAGTTGTCAATGCTTTCTGAACTATTTAATGTAAATACCCAAAACAACAAAGTGAATACATGCAAATATATATATAAGCACCACTCAAATCAAAAACCAAAAGACCCTTCCATAACCACTTTCCATTCCTTATCACCCAAGGCTATGCACTATTCTGCCTTCTGACATTTATACTAAACATCTTTCTTCAAAAGACATCACTAGGCTGTAATATATAGTTTATTACACATATTTCCACCACTTCTCTCCCAGAAATGCCAGTTGTACTTTTATCCTACCTTTTCACACATTTTAAGTAATTACATTTCAGATTTTGTGAAATCCACATTAATAAGGCTTCATGGTATTACAAATCCATGAGCACCATATTGCTAACACTACTCTGACAGAATGAATGATAATATTTATGGGCCAGGAATTACTAGAAATTCACTATTTCGGGATTTGAGCTAGTTAACAAAGATGTACTTCTAAGTTGCGTGATGCTTACACAGCAACCTGACTCCAATACTACAGACATTGTCTATTCTTCTAGACCTCTTCTATATATAGTAAATAATTCACAGACTACAAAAAAGACTAGCACTCTAATAATATTTGCTTCAGCTATTCAATGCTTTTAGAAATATATGAAAAAGATGGAAAATGGCATTAAGACAGAGCAGTAACAACTCAGTTTCCCATTCATTTTTTTTAAACAGCTGTATATTTTTATTTAATATTTCCAAATAGAGACATAGTATTTAATACTTATAAGACAGAACATTCTATTTTCAAAGGGAAATTGATACTCCAGATACTAGAAAGGTACTCAAGAGATAATGACTACAAAAAGATATCCAGAAAACACTGGTAATTTATAGCTCAGGTCTATCACTTCAACTGGAGATCAGTATTGATCATATTTGAATAATTTCCTTCTATATCAGAAACTTTTGAGAAACTTGTAGTTCATTCTAAACCATTTGGCTGAAACCAAAACTTCTTAGGAGTACTAAGCTTTCAAGCCAGAAAATAGTTATGATGAAAGTTTTCAAACATAGTGAATTTGGTTGTATGATTGCAATACACAAAAATAAACATCAGTAATAAAGTTTTATAGAAAATAATGTATGTATATATTTTTACCATGAAGCACCTCCTGTTTTATTCCAAAATCAAAATGAGTAAGTTTGGTCTCAAAAAGATCACTGTCCAGTGAAAAGATAGAACAATTAGACAGAAAATGCATACAATAAGACAGAAAGGGGCCTCCCCTGGTGGCGCAGCGGTTGAGCACTGGGCTGCAAAGCTGCCTGCAGCCTCTGCAGCGCCGGTTCGGTCCCCGGCTGCTGGCGAGGGTCCCACATGGCGCACAGACCTCTCCTGCCATGCCCGCTGCTCCCCTCAGCAGTGTATTTCGTCATTCTGCCTGTTCTGCTCCCCACTCTGGCTCTGGTGAATTCTCTCACCCTCCCGTGCTTCCGACTCTACCCCAGTGCTTGTATAAATAAATAAACAAATAAATAAATAATAAATCTTTAAAAAAAAAAAAGAAAGAAAGTGTCTTGAGAAGCAGATGTCACATGATAAAAAAAAAAAAAGAGTTCCCAGAGTGTAGGGTAATAAAACAGACCTGTAATCAAATAAATCTGGGAAATACAGAAATGTAGTAAAAAAACAAACTTTAAACAGGTTAAAATGTTAATCACCATTGCTACAGGCCAATAGCAGGCAGCATTTCCATGTTCTGGAAGGCAGGCCACCCTGATTTGCACAGCTTGCTGAGAGTCTATTGGTCATCAAATAGACTATGGGGATTGTTTTTGGGGTTGGGTGAGGAAGATTTAGAAGGAGTGGCTCTTTTAAATGGGGTAAGGAAATGTTTCATACAAAAGTTAAAAATCTACACTGGAACTACAAAGATATACAGATTAAGATATTGTTAGGAGAGAGGGTACTAGTAAAAATGATGACCCAGGTAGAGAGAGCAACAAAACACCTGAAAAGTGGTTTAAGGTAAATGTAGCATAAACAACTGAAAATGAGTTGGAAAAATAAAAATTTACTAGGGGCACTGGATTTTTTGTTGCATTGTTGTCTATTGTTTTATAGGTATAGGATCCCCCCTGTTAGATGTGTGCCCCCCACTTTGTTCCCACCCCCACCCCTATTTCTTTCTCTGGTAACCTCAGTTCTATAACCAGATTTCTAGGGTTATTATTAGTTTGGCTTTATCTAACTCTTGGTTTGATTTCTCTATATTCCAAACATAATAACACTCTCTGGGGGTTTTCTCCTTTTGACTTACTGCACTCAGTATAATCCCATGGTTTCAACCCATAATCCCAGGCTCCAACCATGTTGTTGCAAATAACAAGAGTTTATCTTTTTTAATAGCTGAGCACTGTATATATACACATTATATACACCAGATCTTCCTGATCTACTCATTTGTCCTTGGGCACTTAGGTTGTTCCTATGGCTTGGCTATTGTAAATAGTACTGCAATGAACATAAGAGTGCATGTTTCCCTTCAAATTAGTGTTTCTAGTATTGGACAGTTAGATGCCTAGGAGTAGAATTGCTGGGTCATATAACAGATCTTTAATTTTTTGAGCAATCTCCATACTGCTTTCCATAGGAGCTGGACTAATTTACATTCCCACCAACGTACTCATCACCACTTGTTTCTGATCCTTTTGGTATGGGCTGTCCTCACAGGTGTGAGGTGGTATATCAATGTGGTTTTGATATGCATGTCTCATGTTAAGTGACGGTAAGCATTTTTTCATGAGCCTAATGACTATCTGTATATCTTCAGTGGAGTGGTAACTATTTAGCTCTTCTATCCATTTTTTGATTAAGTTGTTTTCATTTTGTGAAGATATATGAGTTCTTTGTAGATCTTGGGTAAGAGCCCCTTGTCAGATATATGTTGTGTAAATGTTTTCTCCATTTAGTAAGGTGTCTTTTTGTTTTAATCTTCATTTCCTTCACTGTGCAGAGGCTTCCTAGTTTGGTATAGTCCCAACTGTCTATATTCTCTTTTGTTTTCCTGATTTTGGAGATGAATCCACAAAGACCTCTCTGCAGCTCATGTCATGGAATGTTTTGTCCATGTTTTCTTCTATTTCATGGTTTCAGATTTTTCTTCCAAGTTTTTTTATTTTTAGGTTGTGTTCTCACTTTCATTTGTCTCAAGGTATTGTTTAATTTCTTCTTTTATTTCCTCATTATCAGAGGATTTTTCTGCTTTCCTTTTGAAGTTGCTTTCTACTTTGGCAAATTTCCAGTCAGAGAAAATGCTTGGTGTAATTTCAACCTTCATGAATTTGTTGATACTTACCTTGTGTCAATATATGTAGTTGATCCTGGAAAATGTTCTATATGTACTTGAGAAGAAGAGTATTAAGACAGTTTTTGGGTGAACTGCCCTATTAAGCTGATAAGGTTTAATTCTTCACTCAAGGCTATCGTGAAGAACACTAAATTTTGATAAGGAAATTGTGTATGCCCAAAACCTTGGGAGTACAGTTAGGAGTAAATATACAGTTTAACTGCATGTCCCTGTTTATCCAGGATAGTTTTAGTTGGCATTAGTTCACAAAAGGTAAATAAAGCATGGAATCTGTTGAAATCAGTTTACATGATAAATTATGTTATTATTTGGTAATTATGAAAATATGACTGTAAGTTTTAATCATTTAGATCTGATAACAAAATATGTATAGATAAAATTATATAATGCCCAGGTAAAAAAATGATTGAGAAGGGCTATAAATGAAAAAGCCTGTACATGAGTTGATAACTGCTGAAATTGGATAAATGGATGACAATACATGATACAGCACTATTTGAATAACTATGTACTTCCCAAACTAAAAACTTTTTTACATAAAACTCAAAGTAGATGAAATTGTACTGCTAATTAAATGACTGTCTAATAAGACAAATAATTGAAAATCAAAAGTACATTAAACCAATTAAGTGACTAAAAATATAGTTTTGAGTAAGAATTTCCTAATTTCAAGTAAAAATAAAAATTAAGAAGAATACATACCCTATCTAGCTTCTCTATTGTTTAAAGTTATTTTCACTCTTATATTCAACATACATAATTTTTTTTTTTGAGGCATTTTTTTTTTATTTATTTGTTTGTTTGTTGGTTTTTGTTTATACAAGCACTGGGTACAGTCAGAAGCGCGGGAGGGTGAGAGAATTCACCAGAGCCAGAGCGGGGAGCAGAGCAGGCAGAAGGACCGAAGTACACTGCTGAGGGGAGCAGCGGGCGGCAGGAGAGGTCTGTGCGCCATGTGGGACCCTCCTCCGGTGGCCGGGGAGCAGCAGGGGATTGAGCCGGCGACGCCGAGGCCACAGGCAGCTTCGCAACCCAGCGCTCAACCGCTGTACCACCGGGGAGGCCCTCAACATACATAATTTAATTAAGAAATTATAATAAAATCTCATTAAAAATGAAATATATTGTTCTTTAAAAAATGCCCAAAAATAGATGACTGGATTAAAAAGATGTGGTATATATACACCGTGGAATATTATTCAGCAATCAAAAAAGATAAACTCATGCCATTGGTAGCAATGTGGATGGAGTAAGAAGGAATTATGCTCAGTGAAATAAGCCAGAAGGAAAAAGAAAAATATCACATGGTTTCACTTATAGCAGGAATATAGGGGAACCAAATAAGACGTTAGTGTAAAAAAATAATAACAGTACAAAGCACAACAAAGCAAAAACAGACAATTATAAATCAGAGACATACTGCAGGGGAGGAAGAGGGAGAGGGATCACAGGGAGAGAATGAGGAGGACAGGGGACTGAGGTGATGGTGCACTGGTGAAGGAAACTCTATGGGGATTTCACCTGAGGGGGTGTGGGGGAGCAAATATTGTTTAAAAATGAACAATGATGTAAAAAATAAAAAAATAATAATTAAAAAAATAAAATACAAACTGTTTCCCAACTAAAAAAAAGTGCTTTTTTATATATTAGTTCAGCTAATTGATTAACATAATGTGGAAGGAGAGGAGCAGGAGAGGCCTAAGAACAAAGAGGGAAGGAAACATAACATTTTGGTGGTGGGCAAACTGCAGTAGCAATAGCTGATGGGGGTATCCAAATATCATATAAATTAAAAATAAATAACATATTTATTTAAAGGATATAATGCATTTACTTTTTTTTCCTGTCACACACACACACACACAAAAATCTACTAAGTTGACACCACTTAGGACATTCCACAAACAACTACTTCTATTACAAAATCAGACTATAAAATATTCCTCCAGAAAGTCTATAAAATCATCAAAGTACAAAAACAAAACTTTGTTTTTTATAAAATATATTTATAGACTAAGTTATTATAGGCTTTTTAAACAATTATTTTTAAAAGTAAATCCTAGTTTGAAACAAAACATTTTAATCTGTCATTAGCTAAATGACAAACAATAAAAAAATTTTATTAAGTCATTAAATTCTTATATTGGTTTAAAAAATAAAGATATAAGTTATATCTACATCATCTTATGCAAATTAGACTAAGCTTGGAACGTATAATTTTGTCCATTTTGTTCAATGAAGCAGTACTGTGGAAGTTCTAGTCGCATTCCAATTTATCAAAATTACTACAAATTCTGCGATCTTCAAAGACTTGGAGTTTAACATATACAAACCGGTTATTTACTACATCAACAAAAGGAAAGATAAAAATAACGATAATATCAATAGATGCAGAGAAAGCACTTGGCAAGGTTCAACATGCATATATGATAAAAATTCTCAAAACACGGGTATAGAGGTAACTTATCTCAACATAGTAAAGGCCATACATGAGAAAGCCACAATTAACGTCATACTTAATGGTGAAAAACTGGTAACTTTTCCTTTAAAATCAAGTACAAAACATGATGTCCACATTCACCGTACCTTTCAACATAATATTAGAAGTTCTAACTTGGAAGATCTGAGCTCTAGATCAACTAAGCAAGAGAAAGCTGGAGACTATTTGAAGACAACATGATAACAAACATAGAAAACCCCAAATACTGCACTAAAATATATTAGAAACAATAAAATTAGTACAATGTAGGGGCAGACTACAAAAATCCATATATAAAATCTTTTGTGCACAAAACAAACCAGAAAAGAAAGAAATCAAGAATGATGTACAATTGCATCAAAAAGAATGAAATACCTACAAATAAACTTAATAAAGGAAGTGAAATATCTATCCGATGAAAACTAATAAAATAGAACTATTTCTGCAGTATATAGATATCAGACTCTCTGTGAAAACAGCAACAGCTTTAAGGATAAGTTATAAAAGCCAAAAGTGAAAACTACTGTTGTACTAAACTATAGTGAAAAACATTCTAACTTCAGACTTCCTTCAGACGTAATTCATACAGGAATTTTCAACCTTTTGGCCTGCCCTACAAATCTTGAACCTGCCAGCCCCCAGATTTGTATAAGCTCAAGCCTTAAAAAAAAAAAAAAACTCTTTCTCTCTCTTTTGTGTGTGTGTGTTTGTGTGTGTGTGAGAGAGAAAAACATACTGTATACATTTTACTGGACTACTGGACAGTAGATACCAAGGGAGGTGGGAGAGAGAAACCAACACATATCTGAGTTTCAAATGTGCATGAAGATTTCCCAGTTATCTAAAATATATTACATTAATAAGCTCATTTAACAGTAGCTTGGAAAGTATAACATTAAACAAAATTACAACTACTCTATTGGCAAGGGCATGAAAAACAAAAATGCTCAAATGCTGTTGGTGGGAATGTAAATCAGTCCAGCATCTATGGAAAACGGTAAGGAGGCTTCTCAAAATACTGAAAATAGATTTACCATTCAAGGCAACAATTCCCTTCCTAGGTATCTATTCAACAGATATAAAAACACTAATATAAAACAAATATGCACTACTGTATTCAGTGTAGTATCATTTACAATAGCCAAGGTATGGAGAAATATTATCTCCAACAATGAAAGAATTGATTAGGAAGATGTTGCAAATATTCTTATTCAGCTGTAAAAGAAAATGAAATCTTGCCATTTGTGACAACCTGGATGGAACCAGAAGGAATTATTTTATGCCAATTAAAAAAAGTCAGAAGAAGAAAGGCAAATTCCTGATCACTACACTCATTTGGAAAATAAAGAAACTAAGCAAAGGAACAGATAAAACCAAAAGAAAAACATTGGAATTTGGTTACAAAACTGAGTTTAGGAGAAGTTGGGGAAGTGGGTGGTTGTTCAGTGGACCGTGATAGAGGTTTATTGGTATGTGGGCAGTAGTAGTGGTGTGGTAACATATATTTGAAGGCTTGTTACCTATAGCCCTAAAACACATACAATGCTATAAATCAACACCATCTCAATAAGACAGAGGGATAAAGACAGGGAGAAAGAGTTAGAGAGAAGGGAAAGAAGCAGGACTTCGGAAGAGTGATTATAATGTCACATGGAGAAAATAAGGAAAAACTGAAGCAATACAGTATGAGGCTTGCTCAGATATATGAGCAAAAATGGGCTTTAAGCTAAAAATACATACCATAAAATTATGCAGTAAATGACATAAACAATAACAAAGGAATATCATAATTGAATAAGCATTAAATATTGACATTATGATTACAATTAGTTTGCAGACTCTGTAAGTAAGTACTATGAACTCAAATGCACATGAAATGAAATAAATCAAGTTGGTACATACTTGTAACAAAAAATTTTTTTGTAAAAGTACAGCTATCAAATGCAGCAATTTTCTCCTGTAAGACTACGACCAGGATCCTAAAATTAGAGCAAAGAAAAGAAGAGATGAGTAAAAAACTCCATAAAATTAATCATTAATAATAAAAATGCAATTTCTAAAATCAAAAACTTCCTATAATGCTTAAATCTAGAAATATTTGCCTTTAACATATAAATATAAATAATATCCTTACTACAATCATCAGACATAATTAGAAGAAAAGTGACCTCAAAAATTTATATTCCTCTAAATATAAAATTTTATTTTCATTCATTATAAATCAAATAAATTTTCTCTTCATTAAGAATGTATGCAATCAGTAAGCTGCTGGATATTAACAAAACTTGTTTTTCCAGTAGGTGCTCAGTGGACTTAAAGATAAAATGTGTATATGTAACTTGTCACTTAAAATAACTGCTGAATATCACAACACAAAAGCAAAAAAATAAAAAAGGAAAGAAAACAGATAACTGCTATTCAGTATAGAGGAGTTATTTCTGATTGAAACAATATATAGGAACTAAATTTCTCCTAGGGTCCAAGATTCATAAATGCTTAACAAAATAATACAGTTACAAATTTGTTTCAAAACTGAAATTCTCAAAATACATCAACCAAGAAGTTATTTTATGTACCAGATTTTAAAGTACTATTCCTTGCAGTTCAACAATAAAATGAATTTTTTCAAAACCATCAAAATAAAAAAACTACAGTAAATTAACATAACTACAGTGTGCTTTTCAAATTTTAGGAGAGGTAAATCCTCGAACCGCCATACATTTCAGACGCATATAATTTCTAATTGAAATATCAAAAAGTCAATTCTAACTGTATTTTCATATGCACCATCCAGAAACACAGTATTTGGAACAAATGTAGATTGAGAAAACCCCAATTTTGCCCTATACAGCATCAGTGATTGGACTTTCTGTTTTCTAGTATATCTATTTATTTGTAATCCAAGTAAACTGTGATCTATAAATATTATTTGTACTTACGTGATTTTTTAAAGGCATTCAAGTTTCTGTTTGGCTAAATAATATGTAATCTATGTCATGAAAGCAGAAAGGACACTTGCAGAAGAGCTATCATTACAGTTTTCTAGGGAAACTATATTATCTGCTGGATCCACCTATTCAATAATGGTAATTTTGAAAAATTTGATCTATCAAGGGATAATTACATTATCTCAGCAATAACAGTGTTTCCCTTATATCTATAATTTTGAGTTTCATATTTAAGTATAACTATTCATAAGAATTAGATCTTCAATATGAATTACAAATTAATACGGAGTGGCTTTTCTTTGTCCTTTTCATGTTTTATACTTGAAATCAAACACTTTTACCATTAGTATCAAAAACCATATGTTCTTTAGGTTACATTTGTCAGGTATATCTTCACCCTTCCTTTTACATTCAATTTTTGAACTTTCTGAGTCACTTTATGAAATGCCCCTTTAAAATCTAATCTGAGTCTATTATCTTAAAATTCAGTTTACATTGATAAAGCATAAAAGAGTTTGTTTTCTATGTTCCATATGCTTACAGTTGATGAAATGGAAGATTTACAGCTTGCATCTATGACCTTGATCATGTCTTCATTTTTCTCAAATATGAAAGAAAACTATTGAGTAATAGAAGGTCCCTATGGTCCATTCCTCTAATGTTCTGATGATATAAATTAATTCTTCATTATCACTAAGTCAGGTAGAAGTTTGACCCACAGCTGAATTATTTTACTAGCAATTTTAAAGAGATTTCAAAAAAAGGAAAATCTCATCCCTACTTTAGTGCAACTATGAAGTTTAAAGGTCTAACAATATTTAAAAGCCTTATTTGTAGTTCAGAAGTATGCTTTGCTTTGGTGAACAGGAAAATTAAATTTCATGTCATAAACCAATAAACACATAGACACATATATACATATTTAAAAGACATGTTATATATATAAAAAGGATTCTCAGGGCAATAGCTAACCTTTATATGTTTGTTCAGATGGTTTCTATTCTTTCCTATTTCAATTTCTAAATGCTGGATATGAGTCACTAAATTTAATTTACAATTCACTAATGGATCAAGAATGGAAGTTTGAAAACATTCATTAAAAAATCTTACGCACTATTCCATTTGCAAAGCACAGCGATGTTTCTGAGACTTTTTTTAATTAGTCAAAGATAATCAATGATACTGACAGAGTTATACAAATTCCTAGGAGTCTATTGTCTTATAAAAATAACACATTTTTAAAAATGCATACCGCTTATTGCAATGGAGATCATAGATTGGTGTCTTAAACTGAATGGACTTGACCATCTCCCCAGTACGAAGTGAATATAGATCCACACAACAGTATGGTGGGCTTGTGCTAAAAAAGAAAAAAGGAGAGAGCACTCTTAATTTTCTAAAAGATCAAAGAGTCAATAAACTACACTTTCTTATCAATGTAATTTTAAAACCTCTTATGAACAATAATATAGCAAATTGACTTCAACTACAAAGAAAATATATCCTAATCAACTCTCGGATTGCAAAATTGGGGGGTGGGGAGGAATGAAACTCTTTTAACAAATTAAAACTATACAAAAGAAATATTACGTAATTATCTCAATAAATACGAGAGAGGCTAATAAAATTAAAAACATGTTTACATTAAAGAATAAGTTGATGGATCTGCTAAAAGATAACAATGTTAAAGCAAAAACACTGAAAGATTTTTCCCAAAAATTGGAATTAGGGCCTCCCCTGTGGTACAGCGGGTTGAGCACTGTGCTGTGAAGCTGTCCGCAGCCTCTGCAGTGTGGATTCAATTCCTGGCTAGCCAGGGAGCAACCCACATGGTGTGGCAGACCTCCCCTGTCTCGCCCACTGCTCCCCTCAGCAGTGTCTCCGGTCCGTCTGCCTGTTCTGCCCCCCACTCTCTCCGATGAACTCTCTCACCCTCCCGCACCTCTCACCTGTACACTAGTTCTTGTATAAATAATTTTTTTTAATTTTATTTTAAAAATCTGTATTTAAAATTTTTTTAATTTAAAAAAATAAAAAAATTGTAAAAATTTAAAAAAATACAGATCTTTATTTTAAAAAATCTGTATTAAAAAAATTGGAAATTAGACAAGAATACTCATTATTATCATTTCTATTTAACATAAGGCAAGAAATTACCACAAAGAAATAAAGTACAAAACCCAAAAACATAAATCTGTAAGTGAAAATACATATACAAACAATCCCACAATAAAGACAAACCACTAGAATCAATTTATAAAGACTTAACAAAGTTAACAAATAAACAGTTAACATACAAATAATATTGGTATTTTTATAAATTAAATAAATAGAAATAATTAAAAGTGAAGTTTTAACACTCTATACATATACTGAATATATTGAGTAGAACAACAACAACAAAAAAAAAAACCACACAGTCACAGACATAAATGGAAAGATAGGCAGAAAAATGAACAGATTTTCTAAACTGATACAGTTCAACACTGATTAAAATTCAATCAGGAAACATCCAGGTTGGAAAAGAAAGAAATATAATATGATGCATACCATAATTATCAAATCTAAGTACCATTTATTGCACAATGTACTATTATTAATGGTTTCAACAAAGATACTAACAACTCTATAATTAAACAATTACACACCATTAAAAAATTTCTACCAGGAGTAAAATTTAAAATGTGTATTGGGATATGCAATTTACATGACAAGACTTACATTGTGATGGAACACACCAACTGAGAACAATCAGCCCAATAGGTTACATGAAAAGGACCTTAAAAGTAAACCTCAGATAACCCTAAAACAAAAATCCATGGAACAAATACGCTGGAAAGGGAACACAAACATAACAGAAAAGCTATCTAAGCACAAGAGAATAGGGGGAAAGGAAAAGAAAACAAAGACAAATTATAAAACACTCAAAATCAAACAATAAAATGAAGTAAATACTTATATTTCATTAATTACCCTAAATGTTAATGGACTGAAATTACCAAGTCCAATTCAGATATAAAGTGGTTGAATGAATCAAAAATTATTCAACATCACAAAAAGAAAATTACAGACCACTATTTCTGATGAATATACATGCAAAAATCCTTTCAACAAAATACTAGCAATACAAATCCAACACACATTAAAAGAATGTGATGACCAAGTGGGGTTCATTCAAGATATGCAAGGATGCACTAATATGCTCAAATAAATAATGTAATAAATGATATTAACAAAAGGACAAAAATCCTATGATCCTATTTATAGGTACAGAAAAACCATCTGTCAAGGTTCAATAGACATTCATGATTTTAAAAAATCTAGTAAAATGGGGATAGAAGTAAATAAATAAGTCTACATACTACAAACGCACAGCTAATATCAAATTTAATGGTGAAAAACTGAAAGATTACTCTTCAAGATCAGGAAAAAAACAAGGATTTCCTATCTTGCCATTTCTATTTAATTTAGTATTAATTTTGAGGTTTCAGACAGAGCAATTAGAGAACAATAAAGGGAATCTAGATTGAAAAGAAGAAATGCAGATGGTAAAATATAGCAAAAATCCTAAAGCCATGACTAAAAGTAACTATTGGAAAAAATAAATAAATACACTAAAGTGGCAGACTACAAAATCCATACACAAAAATCTTTTCTACATTCTTATATGCAAATAATGAGGGTGAAGAAAAAAAAAGAAAAATCCCTCCAACAAATGGTACTGGGAATACCATACAACCACATGAATAAAGAAACTGGATCACTATTTAACTCCATACACAATGGATTCAAAACCTGAGTGTAAGACCAGAAACCATAAAATACATAAAAGATGTATTGTGAATGATATTTTTTTATGAGTGCAATGTGGTAACGTGCATTTGAAGAAGTATGATCCTATCCTCTGAATCACATACAATGTTGTAAACCAATATTATTACTTAAAAATGCACACAAATAGGAAAAGGAAAACTAATTAGGACACTCTAGTCTTTAAGACATCAATGTTTCCATCTTAAGAAAGTATTAAAAGTTAAATCTAAAGAAAGTATTGAAAAAAAATAATAATAGCAATAGATGGAGTGAATTACTAAAATACAACAAATTAATGAAATAAAACTTAAGCAATGGGCCTCCCTGGTGGCACAAGGGGTTAAGCACCGCACTATGAAGCAATCCGCAGCCTCTGCAGCACGAGTTCGATACCCGCCCAGCCAGGGAGCAACCCACATGGTGCAGCAGACTTCTGTCTCGCCCGCTGCTCCCCTCAGCAGTGTATTTGAGTCCTTCTGTCTGTTCTGTTCCCCACTCTGTCTCTGGTGAATCCTCTTACCTCCTGCATCTCTGGCCTGTACCCCAGCTCTTGTATGCATAAATAAATAAATCTTTAAAAAAAAAAAACTTGAAGCAAAAAAAATTAATGAAACTAAATCCAAGTTCTTTGAAACCAAACTAAAAAGATCATTTAAATATCCCAATATTTATAAAAGATATTGAACTCATAATTTAAAGCCTTTCATAAAGAGATCCATAAATATGGCTTTATTTCTAAATTCTATTAATCATTTAAACAAAAAAAAGTATAGATATCCTACCAAAAATTGAAATGTAGAAGAGGAATCACTTCCCAACTTGTGAAGCCAGTAACACCTGATCCTAAAACCATACAAACATAATTCACCAAAAACCAAGTACAGACAGGTCTCATGAATAGACATCAAAAGTTCCTCAACAAGATACTAATTAATGGGCTCCCCAGTGGCACAGTGGTTGAGCGCTGGGTGGTGAAGCTGCCCGCAGCCTCTGCAGCGCCGGTTCGCGATCCCCCGCCACCGGGCGAGGGTCCCACATGGCGCGCAGACCTCTCCTGCCACCCGCTGCTCCCCTCAGCAGTGTATTTCGTCAGTCTGCCTGTTCTGTTCTCTGCTCTGGCTCTGGTGAATTCTCTCACCCTCCTGTGCTTGACTGTACCCAGTGCTTGTATAAATACATAAATAAATAAATCTTAAAAAAAAAAAAGATACTAACAAATCCAGTAACAAATCCAGTAACAAGAAACCAGATAAGGTTTATCCCAAAGTTACTGGGTTGCTGAATATAAAAGAACTTCAAGCTAATGAACATCCTCCAAAATCTACAAAATGAACACACTGCATGAAAAATCAGGAATGAAAAAGACAAAACTGTTTTTATCAATCTTAATCCACACTGACAAAATGATTTTATTATGAAATTTCACAAAACATGATTGAGGGATTTACTTTAAATGTATGAGATTTATTATCAATCTGTAATGACTACCATAATAGGAATAGCATGTCACACCTGTTAGAAAGGCTTTTCAAAAAGACACATACCAAGAGTGTCAACAAGAATGTGGGGAAACTGCAATCCTTCTTCACTGTTGGTGGGAATATAAATTGCACTATGGAAAATAGTATACCAGTTTTCAAAAAATTAAAAAAAAAAACACCTGCAATTCTACTTTTGGAGATTTATTGGAAGGAAACAGACATCTGCAACATTATTTATAATAGCCCAAAAACAGATGCAATTACTGATGATGAATAAAGAAAAAGTAACAAGCACACGAGTATTATTCAGCCATAAAAAAGGAAATACTGCCATCGTGACAACATGAATGGACCCTGAGGACATTATGTTGAGTAAAATATCAAACTGAGGAAGATTAAAAAAATGAAATCATCAAACAGATTACAGAGAACAGATTGGTAGTTGTCAGAGACAGGATATGAGGTCAGTAACATGAGTGAAGGTGATCAAAATTGCAAGCATCTATTATATAATAAAATAAATGTGTAGATACCTAAGTACCATGGATTTAATGTGTAGAAGGGGTGACTATAGGTAATCAACATCTGGTGCATATTTAAAAGATGCTAAGAGAATAGTTCTCATCACAAGAAAAATAATTAAAAATGAGTATGACAAGAGATGTTCACTAGACAATGCAGCGATCATTTAGCAACATATACATCTATTGACTGATGCTACACACCTGAAATTAATACAGTGTTGTCAATTATATCAATAAAAAAGATAATGTGATACTATCTAATATAGACAAATAGATGAAGGGAACAGAATAGAAATCCGTGACTAAAATCACAGATGGCCAATTGGTTTTCATCAAAAAGACCATATAATTAAATGATTAAAGGGCAGCCTTCTGAACAATTGTTATTAAAGAATTGTGTATTTGCATTGGAAAAGTTATTGTCTGGTAACTTTTATTATGTGTACAAACTAAATCAAAATGCATCATACATCTAAAATTATTACTTAAAACAGTACAGTTGCTGGAACAAAGCTAGCTGTTTCTTGTTTTCTTAAACAAGAAAAAGAATACCTGAATGTAGCAGAAATCAGCAAAATTGAAAACTTTTAATTTTTTAATAGAAGAAAATTAAAAAGCAAACCACCTGTTATGAGAAAACATTCTCAAGTGATATAGCTAGCAAAGAGTTTTGTCTAATATATATGATAATAAAAAAGAACCTTATTGCTCAAAAACAAAATTACATGCACCATATTTTTTAATCGCCTTAATATTTAGGAATGTAAAATGGTACAGTCATTTTAAAATATTTTAGCAGCTTTATTTAAATTAAACATACAATATATCACACTTAGGTAATTTCCTATTCCTAGTAACAAAAAAGTTAAATATCATTTAAAGGTAAATGGATAACAAGTACATTGTAATGTACTCGCAGAATGGAATATAATTCAGCAACTTGAAAGAACTGTCCAAACAACATAGGATAGCAAAATCATCTATATAATATGAATCCCTTGCAATGAAAAGTTAAAACTATAATAATAGGAAGCACATTAGTGGTTGTGAGGGCCCAGGAAAGGCGCAAGGCTATAGAGTACAAAGTGGCATGAGAAACAATTTGAAATGATGGAAATAATTACTTACTCAGCTGTGCATAACTGTCAAAACTGAAAGAAGGGAAACCCCCAGTAAACTGAAACTTTATTCTCAAACTCGTACAATGTAAAAATTCTTTTGTTAATGTTCCTAACTCATTAATCCAGTGCTTTGCTCAGAAGCAGTGTTAACAATGAATGAAATCTAACATTTTGCCAGACCAATTGGGAAAGAAAAACAGCTTGTCACCTTCAATTAGCAGTTTATTATAGCTACTACACTAAAAACTTGAATTCTGCTTATTTCACTAGCATCTATACAGTGTCACAACTGGGATCCTTCTGCAGAAACAGGAAACAAATACTATGAAGGCTCAGTTTTAGAGTCTGCTGAACAAGACTTGGTAGAACTAAAAACCCTATGTAGGAAGGAAAAGTCTTATTCAATGCCTAGCCAAAAAAGGTAATTCTTTTTAAAAATGAGTTTTCAGAAAGTCACACATTCATAAAGAAGTCACACTTCCTGCCAACAACATAGTTGTATACACGCCTGACATGTCCTTTTGTTCTCAATTTTCTCTTTTAAAAGCATTGACCATCTCCCTTGGACATAGCAAGACAATCTTAATTTTCCCCTTGGGTAGGCTGATGAGAACACTTTTTATAACATCAGCAGCACGTACGGGCCTAACAGAAAGGATTTGTGTTATACATACAGACATAAACAAGCTTTTACTTTGTACTCTAGTAAACACCAAAAAAGTGCCAAAAGAATTTGTATGTTAGAGAAGAGCCTATCCTTCTAAAACACAACGTTGTAAAACAATGTTTTCTGAAATAAATAAGTAAAAGTCTTTAAATATATAAAAAAAGAATAGTGTATATGGAGTGATTCTTCATTAGATTTCTAGAGTTAAATATACTCATATTTTTTGCAGGTTGGTGGCTAATATTTAAACAAAGTTTTTACTTCACTTCAAGAAAAACTTAATAGTTCCACATAGAAAATTGGGAGCCAAATTTAGAATATAACTGACTCTATTGCAAGCAAACACCAGAGACCAGAAGAAAAGCAGGAATGGTATAATTTGTATTATCAAATGCTTAAATAAAGAATTAACACACCTTTGCTTTTCCAATACATAAATATCAACATGCATAGTGAAAAGTAACTTAGTACTTTCATGATGAATGTAACAGAAACTAATGTAAATTCTCCTTAACTGAACTTTTCTTTACCTAATCAATGAGTTTTATAGTTACTCAGGATGTGTTGAAAATTTTTATATTAATACAATATGTAACCGATTGGACATGTAACTTATATCCATAAATGAAATTACTAAACTTTTACTAGGCAGGGGAAAGTCCTCCCACAGCCAAAAATATAGAATTCAGTTCATTTCTTGCAGTAAAGAGGGCTGACTACAATAAGTTGAACAGCAAAGGACATAAATATAAATTTCTCTTAAAAAGATATCCAAATGAGGGCCTCCCTGGTGGCCTAGGGGGCTAAGTCTCAGCAATATCATGATATCACAGCCTCAGCTAGGGAGATAACCCACATATGGCCCACTGCTCCCCTCTGCAGTGTATTTCAGTAGAATCGCCTGTTCTGCTCCCCACTGACTCTGGTGAATCCTCATACTCCTGCACCTCTGGCCTAACTCCCAGTTCTATGCATAAATAAATAAATAAATCGTTGAAAAAAAGGTAAGTGACCAACAAGCACATGAAAAGGTCTTCACCGTAACTTGAGAGCATGAACAAAGTGAAGCATACAGACATTAATATATTTCAGTCTTAAAAAGGAATTAAATTACAACTTTATGACATATTGGAAAAGGCCAATATATTGAGACAGTAATAAGATCAATGGTCCCAAGAGGTTAGGGATTGAGTAAGAAATAATACACAGAGCCCAAAGGATTTTTCAGGCAGTTGACATACTCTGCAAGATACAATAATGATGGATACAAGTGACTACTCAGTCTGAAAAATGTTAATGACACTTTTTAAAAAGTCGTTTGGGAGAAGGGGGAAGAGTTTGTTTGTGTGTGTATGTGTGTGTATGTATTCAACCATAAAGACAGCAAAAGTTGACAAGTACAAAGAGAATATAGAAGCAAAAAAATGAAACAACTTGGAGAAAATGATATTTTTTAAATATCACAATAGTTTTATGCTTTAAAAATATTATATTTAAGTTTCCATCACAGTGTGATATGTTTGTCACTAGCAACCGGTCATTCACTTCTGTATACCCCATAAACATGCCTATACCATTGTATACAATTAAGGAGTGCTTTTGCCTCAACCAATAGTGAGTAGCTGAAACACAAACAAGATGTTCAAATTCAGGGTTTAATGAGCCTAATTTGAGAAAAACAAGTTTGGCAATGTGATCTATTTCATTATATCATAATCAAAAGTTACCAACTTAAAAATCTAACTTGTCATAGTAATCTTCCTGAACAATATCTTTGAGCACTTATTCAATGAAACTCACCGCCACAAAATAAAATTCAAACATTTTACTAAGTAACTACAACCCACTGATTACTTATATGTTTTTAATATTTAGTTTCATTTCCTTTTTCACAAACTACACGAGTCCACATACTGTTAATTATTGTTTAATTCATGGTCCTCTATCTCCCTAGCTCTATTCAATCCCTTCTTCTACACATTCTTCAGATTGACTACAATGACAACCTCCCAGCTTAAAGTACTTGTTTCCACCTTTAAAATATTATGATACTTTTACCCATGAGGACAATTAAAGGATCTGCCAGTCACAAAAGACTTAATATGAAATGTCCTACTCACTGTCCCATGGTAACTCAGCAGTGTAATAGACCATGACATTTACCACAGAGACCCTCCCCTTAGTTGGACACAGAGAAGGTATGTGATACAAAGACAATTTACAGATTGTCTTTTTATGCCTTTACAATGGTAGATTTTTAAAGTATAAGACTATACTCATGTACACATCACAAAATCTTTAAAAAAAAATTAAAACCAAAGAAATCCTAACTATATGGGAAGAATATAGAATTATAGTTGATGATGGTATATCCTAACATGTCATATCTAAAATGATTAAATAGAGTTGTTTTATATTACTGGGCACTCCAAATAGAATAGATGAAAATCTTTCATTGAATATACTCTATGAAGACAAATATAAGCACAAAAATAAACCAAAAAAGTTTTTTAAATGGGTAATTATGAATATGAAGAAAAGCACAGAAGGGAAATAGGATACATGCAGGGGAAGAAAGGACATACATTCGATGGGGCCTCCCTGGTGGTGCAAGGGGTTAAGTCTCAGCATTATGAAAGTATTGTAATAGTCACAAGGTACTTAACAGTAGTGGGACTATGAGTATAACAAGCAGATTAGGAGAACATATCTTGCCAAAGTACAGAGAACGGGCTATCTTGACATCATCAAATTTGATTTAGACACTAGGGTAAGGGGAGTTATGTGATGTAAGTCAATATAAATATATATGAATATACATACAAATACTACATTTTTTAATGCATGCACAAGCTAACAAAGCTAAGAGGATGCAAAAATCAAATCAAGGGAGTAGAATTAGAAGCCCAGGCTAAAGATATATAAAAACTTATCAATATAATGGTGGAGTTCAGAAATATAAAAGAAAGAAAACCCAAGAAGTTAGATAACAGATTATAGAGTAGGGATGAAAAGGGGAGAGAGGACACTACTTTGATTACAAAAACAAAAAAAAACAAAAAAACCAGAAATGTGAAGAAAGGAAGTACATTGTACCATGTAGAGTAAGAGATTATCAAACTTTACAGAGTACATGGAATAATGCAAAATTATTTTATATTAATTTATATTTTGTGTTATTTTATATTAACTATTTCATATTTACAATATAAACTATTCTAAAACAAATCTGAGTGGACTTTCCTTTCTCACGGTCTGCTGCAACACACAACACTGTTGGTATCCAACCACGCACTAAGACAATAGAAACGTTTGAAATAATAAAACTGAACGACTACTGAGCACTGGGCATTTTACTCAAAAAAGCTATTTCAATGTTCAAAGATTATATCAGGAATAGTTTCTCGATGAATTGACATTGTGCATTTAAAATTTTTGGAAAATGTATATCATCACATCACTTAGTTGAGTAATCATCATAACTTCTGATCCATTTACTAACATGTTGTAAATATGGCCAATACTATTAACATTCTGACTTGTATCCAACAAATTACTATTTAAGGGAGGAGGAAAAGCAAGAATACAATGAGGTCTAACTAAATGAACCATTAAAAGAAGCATGGGCAAGCCAAACAGTAATTAAATATGGTTTATAGGTATATACAGATAAATACCTTTTCATGGAAGAATCAATAATCCCTTTTTAAGTAAAAAATTAGACTGCTAACATCTAAACAATAAGGAATAACCTAAGCATCCTGGGCTTTTTGTGAAGGTGTATATGATAATGCTAATGCTGCTGCTGTTGGTGATGACAGAAATGATCATGGCAAATTTGAAATTTATTTTATTTACATATATAAGATCCGGGGTACAGGCCAGAGGTGTGGGGAGTGAGAGGATTCACCAGAGATAGAGTGGGGAGCAGAAAAGGCAGATCTACTGAAATAAACTGCTGAAGGGAGATGAGATAGGAGAGGTTTGCTGTGCCAAGTGAGTTACCTCCCTAGCTGGGGATCAAATTCATGCTGCAGTGGCTTGTGATAGCTTGACAGTACTGAGACTTTAAGCTCTGCACCACCAGGGAGGCCCAGTAACTTTGAAATTTAAACATTGCCTTAGAAAGGTGTCTTTGGGGGCCTCCCTGGTGGCATAGGTGGTTGAGTGCAGCACTGTGAAGCTGTCCGCAGCCTTTGCAGCGCCGGTGAGGGTCCCACCTGGCATGGCAGACCTCTCCTGCCGCGCCCACTGCTCCCCTCAGCAATGTATTTCGTCAGTCTACCTGTTCTGTTCCCTGCTCTGTCTCTGGTGAATCCTCTCACCCTCCCACGCATCTGGTCTGTACCCTGGTTTTTGTATAAATAAATAAATCTTTTTTTTTTTAAAAAAAAAAGGTGTCTTCGGGAAAGATGTACGATAGAAAACAAGAATACAAATAATACAGTACAAAAATACTAAACTCAAATTTATAAATCTCTATCAAAAATAGCTAAATTTTTAGTTTCTAAGTCTACTTTCAATATTTTTAAGAATTTTTTTCTTTATATTCCTGTATTTTATTAGAATCATGGCCATTTCTTACCTAGGACAATGTTTTCGAAATAGGTTTTTTGGTAATGGAATACAATGAGCATCACGCTAAAGCAAGTGAAATATGGCTTTTATGATATGAAAAACACAATTTCTAAACATTAATACCATTTCCATTCACAAAGACTTTTATTATTTTTATTCATGATATTTAACAGATTGAATCAAAATTAGGAAAAGCGGAACAAAGTATTTGAGAAAGCGACATTTTCCAAGAATGTGCATGTATAAGTGAAACACAAAATAGCAAAGACATTTTAAATCTACCACAAATTGCAAGAAGCATGGAAACACTTATTTTTAAATGGGAAAAAGCTGCACGACCTTCAACATGTGTTACTGAATCTAATCCTTTAAATATAAGAGGAAAAATTTTGATAGTATTACATTATTTGTATTCTTATTCAGCTCCTAAAGAACAAAAGCCAGTGGGTCACATTTTTTATTAAGTAATTAAAAAGAAAAGGAAAAGAAAATGGAAACTTAACCATATTAAAGGCTAAATTTGTGATTAGTCTAGTTAATAACATTTTTCTTCTGCAAAGTTCTGAATAAACACTGGGTAATTAAACCTTCCAATACTCCCACAAGTTGAGAGAGTGGTATTAACAACACTTTTATATGGGGAGGTAACCAGGCAGGAAGGAGTAAGTAACACCTCCACATAAACACAGAAGGTAATATTACAGTTTGGGGATAGAATCAGATGTTCGTCAGTAAGGATCTAACCTCATATAAAACATAAGAGGCAGCCAAAGACATAATACACTATACTTTTTAAAATAAGTTTCTATATTTTGCAATTGAGTTAGAAATATTCTGCCTTCAAGGAAATTTCGAAATAATTTCCTGGGTTTTTTTAAAGGATGAAAACTAAAGTTATAATACAAAGAAATAGATTTACTAAATAGAACAATGAAAAACAAATGCAATGAAAATGCAAATTATGGAAGAGATGTTATAGGGAACAAAAGTGCAATGCAGCCTACATACAGCTACATGAACAACAGTTATAATTAACATATGTATGATTCTATTTTCTACTACACCTACATAATCTTTGTACACAAAAAACTATAACTACAGCACATTAAATTTAATTTAGGAAATTGTGAAAGATTTTAGTTTCTCTTAGAGGCCAGCAAACTACATCTCAAATCCAATCCATTGTTAGTGTTAATGGAACAGAGACAGAACAGGCCCATTTGTTTCTGCATTTTGAATGGCTGAGTAGCATGGTTGCTAATGAGACCATATGGGCTGCTACACTTTGATCTGGCAGAAAAACTTTACTCACCACTGATCTATAGTTTTTTATTTTTAGTGTATTTCAACTGCTTTATGTTGATTTTCTAGGGAGGCTTAAAAGTATTTACTTCTGTTGCTGTGAGAGAATGTGACATGAGCCCGAGTTCCTAAAAGATAGAAAGTCTCCAATGATCTCTCTTCAGATTCACCAGTCTGATATCTAACATTTCCTTCCTTTCCTTTTCTTCTTTGGGAACTATGCATGTGGTCGAATCTTCTTCCTATTTTGTTCAAGCTCTCAGTTTATTCCGTTTTCTATCTGTTCTTCATTGAGAGCCTTGCTATTTCTTCACCAACTCTTGACTTTTTCCCTTCTATTTCTTCCCATAGGTCATATCTCTCCCATTATTTCATCCTGTCTTCCTTAAGTTCTTACAATCCTGCTGTGTGCTCAACCTTCAGAGACTAAATTAGCTTGTTAAGTTATAAAAACAATTGTGAAATATTTGTTGACAATTCTCAACTGTTCCATAACTATATCATTCTAGTGATTGTTATTCACTTGCTAACAAATTTTCACTGAGTTACATTTGCCATCTATCCATTATGTGTAAGTTTTCAAAGATAAAATTGTTCATAATATTTATTATCCTTAAATGACCATAAGATCTGTAGTGATGTGTTTATTCATTCTTGATATTGGTAATTTCTATTCTGTTTTATTGATCAGCTGTACTTACAGTTTTATTAATGTTTTCAAAGAACAACCATTTGGCTTAACTGATTTTCTGTTGTTTCGACCAATTTCTTTCATTAGTTCCAATTATGTGTTCTTCTTTTGTCTTACTCTAAGTCAATTTGCTTCTCCTTTTTAGATTCTTAAGGCGAAAGATTTTAAAAGTTTCTTTTCAAATATGAGTATTTAGTGCTATAAATATCCCACTATCCCTGTTTTACATACATCCCAAATTTTTGATGTGGTGCGTTTTTTAAAATCATTTGGTCTTGTGATTTGTGCTTGATCCATAGTTTAATTTCCAAACATTGTGCAGATTTTCCATAGGACATTTGTTATTGGTTTCTGATTTAACTGCATAGTGGTTATAAAATATACTCTATACTGTGCCTTGCACCTTGCCCCCCAACCCGTCCAGATTAATCTTAGTAAATGTGCTATTCTATAACTATCTCTTGATTTATATCAAGTCTAATATTTATATCGAATCTAATTGATATGGTAGTTCACGTCTTGTTTATCATAATTTCCTGTCTACTTCTTCCATCATTTACTAAAAGAGTTAATCTATAACTTTAAAAGTGGGTATCTAGTTTCTTGCAGCTACAACAGTGCTTCATGTATTTTGAAAATTCATGTATTTTGAATAGTTTAAGATTAAAGATATTCAACAACCTCGCCAACATTTGTTGTTGCTAGTTTTTTAAATATGTGCCATTCTCACTGGTGTAAGATGGCATCTCATGGTAGTTTTGATTTGCATTTCCCTGATTACAAGTGATGTTGAACATTTTTTCATATGCCTGTTGGCCATTTGCATTTCCCCTTCAGAGAAATTTCTTTTTAGCTCTTCTGCCTATTTTTTGACTGGATTATTTTTTTTGTTTTTATTGAGTCTTATCAGCTCTTTGTAGATTTTTGTGATCAGTTCTTTATCATTAGTGTTGTGTGCAAAAATGTTCTCCCAGTCGGTGGGGTTTCTCTTTGTTTTGGTTATTGTCTTTTTTGCTGTGCAGAAGCTCTTTAATTTGATGTAGTCCCAGCTGTTCATCTTTGCCTTCACTATCACTGCTTTGGAAGGGATCATGCTCAGCGAAATAAGCCAGAAAGAAAAAGAAAAATACCGGATGGTCTCACTCATAGCAGGAATCTAGAAAACTTAAATAAGGGACCAGGAAAAAGAATAACTATAAGAAAGAAAATATCAAAATCAACAAATAACTACAAACCAGAGACACTCTATGGGGGATGGGGGCGGGGAAAGGAGGGCTTGGGGTCAAAATAAGGGCTAGTAATTATATGGGGAATATAAAAATAAAATTTAAATAAAATTAAAAATTAAATAAAGATATTCAAGAAAGAACATATAGTAAACAGTCATCGCCCTTGAAGAAATAAATGCTAGGTGATCAGATTCATTACTCATGAGTAGTTATACCTTCGTAATATAGTTTTAGGTAAGAAAAAATGAAGGCAACTCCAATTAGATAGGATAAACGTTCTAGTGATGCAGGAGGTATGGTAATCTGCTGAATATAAAAGGGCTTAAACAAATTATCACTCTATGGAACAGCTATTTTGCCATCTTTTGTTACACCAAGCTATTAAACACACAATTATTAATATGAGTTTTACTATCAATTTTTCTGACACTGGCTAAGGAAAATAAAATTATCCCACCTAACATAGAAGAAAAATAATGTTGAAGTGCAATTGTTTGTGGAGCAAATTTCACCATGTTTTTAAGAAATGAACAAGTCTCTTTTCCCATAGCATGAGGTACAAATTTATCCATCTCTCAAATGTCTCTACGAAACTTAAAATCCAGGAGTCTTCTCATCCTCAAAGAAGTAAATCAGGAAATATAAGAATTAGTACTTTATAAAAACTCCCAAATGGTTTTAAATAGAGTAATGAAGTACAAGTGAAACATTCTAATTACTACATAAACCAACCTAACATGAAGTATTATAGAACTATACTATAACTAAAAACACACACAAGAAAAATCTACTTCAAAGCTATAGAAGGACATAACATCTAAAAAAAAACACATAATTATTAATTATATACATGTGAGATATCGGCACATAATACCAATGATATGCATTAATTAAAAAAAAACCCAACATTTTCTAGGGTGACAATACAATCAATGAAGAAAAAGACCCATCTACTAATTCAATATACTTTTTTCTTTTTTTATCAGTTGGAGATATTAAAACATTCTTATTGAAAGAATGTAAAAAAGGAGACTTGGGCGCAGCGGTTGAGCGCTGGGCTGCAAAGCTGCCACAGCCTCTACAGTACCGGTTTGATCCCCAGCTGCCGCAAGGGACCCACATGGCGCGACAGACCTCTCCCGCCGCACCCACTGCTCCCCTCAGCAGTGTATTTTGTCAGTCTGCCTGTTCTGCTCCCCGCTCTGGCTCTGATGAATTCTCTCACCCTCCTGTGCTTCTGACTGTACCCAGTGCTTGTATAAATAAATAAATAAATCTTAAAAAAAAAAAAAGAAGGGGACTAAGCAAATCTAGATAATGCCATCTGTATATTACCACAGACTTATAAGTAGTTTTATGCAATAGATCTGTAAGTTTCTGGAAGGCAGACAGTATATCTTATTTATTGCTGCAAGTTGAACACAGTACCATTTGTTAAAAGAATCAATTAGGAATTAACACAAAAGAATCAACCACTGTTAACTACTTGTTATCAACTATAATGTTAGATACATGACATTACACATCTGTCCACACTCACAGGAGGTGAAACATGGACTTTTATAGGTAATAAGGCAATGTGCTAGGTTCATCAAGTATAGAAAGTATATCCCTCTGGTGAGAGCTGTGGATGGCGAAGGCAATGCCTGTGTTGGGGAAAGAGGCATATGGAAAAATCTCAGTTCCTTTTGCTCATCTTCATTGTGATCCTATTCTAAGAAAATAAAGTATTTTTTTTAAAAAAACAGAGAATTAAACATAAATTCAAGGCAAAAAGGCAAAATTCGATTTCTGAAATAAGCTATGAAAATGCTTTATATTCTACTTTTTGTGAAGTCTTTTATAATATCTGTGACTACTATATAATATTCATAATTTAATCAAGAGAATCAAGATTATTGTGCATTTGATGAATACCAGTCATTGTTATTTCATTTAGCCCTTATGACAATCCTGTGACGGAGGTAAATTTTATAGAAGAAAGCCTATCTTCGAACATGACTCATTCTGTCCCAGGTCATGCCAATCACCCTGAACGCATCTTGGAAGCTAAGCAGGGTCAGGCTGTTTAGTACTTGGATGGGAAACATGAGTCATTCTTCATAATAATTTTTTTTAATATTCAGCAAAAAAACTACTAGGGGAAATGTTTTCATCAGTATCAAAGATTTCAAATATTTCATATTTTAGGTTGCTAATATTCATTTACTCATTGATTAGGAAAGTCATTTATAGACATAGAAGAGATAAAATATTGAAAGCTGCAACCTTACCTTCATCAGCATCAGGTTTCCAAAATAATAAAAAAGACAAGTCTGTTTCTGTTATTCATATAATAGGTATTATAATTAGCCATAATTATGGTATAGTGTATTCTTTGAAAGTAATCCTTTGAGATGCTAAAATCTCATTTTGTAAATCCTTATATTAAAAAAAAGTAAATTGTTACTGTAATTACTAACTGTTATCAGTAATTACTAATAACTCAGTAAGATGAGTTACTACTGACAATTCAAAAATTAATAAATTATTTACCATTTTATAATTTTAGAAGATATATGACTTTAGTAGGTCTATTAGAAACTCTACTGTAATTTTCTATTATATCACTTCTTTCTGGTCATAGACAACATTTTCCTAAAAAATAGGAAAACCAATGATGAAAAAACACAGAAAGTAGAGGCAAAAAAAAATTATGCTCACTTATTAAGAAATGCATCATAAAGTTCCATAAAAAATATAATTAATTTTGGGTGGTGATATAAAGAAATTGAATAGTAAAAGAATATATTAAGGAAAATGTATGTGTTGTTTATGAAAAAAGCAATAATGCTACAACAAAATAAAAAAAAATTTGCTTGAATTTATTTCCTGAAAAAACAAATCAATATATAAGTGCTTAAAAGAAACTTTAAGGATTAAAAAATATATATTGTATCTAGTTTTCTACATATAGAATCATTTTGCAAATCAACAACAACAAGTTTAAATGAGAAGAAAGGGATATTTGAAATGAGAACACTGAAGTCTGGCTGAGTTCATAAAAAGATGCTAATTATATCAACTTCTGCCAAGAAACACAGAAGACAAATAGACTACACTGGGCAAAAGCATACATGTTCTTATTACTACAGTGTTACTGTAAAATTGTATCAATGTGCATGAAATATACACATAATATAACATCAATATAAACCTATTTGTTAGACAAGTCAGTGAAATTAACAGATCATCACAGCATGAGACATAATGAACAATGTAGGAAAGCACAAGTTAACAGATTACTTGAAATCTACTTGTCAAAATCAAGAAATGCAAACATGAACCCAAAGAAGTTTTAGAAACGGTAAGTACAACAATCTATTCTATTATTTCTCTTCTTAATACTGAAAACGAAAAAAAAAGAGTCAAAATTTTTGCTTATTATTTTTATAGGACCATAAATATATTGTTCTAAATCAATTTTAATTTGATTTATTGGTAAAGCATAGGAAAATCAGTACAGCATAAAGTATGTTTGACAATTGGGAGGAATATTTACATTCAGATTGGTTGTTACTACATTCCATACATAATATGTGATAAAGCCACATCATTATTATTTCTCTTTCTAATGCTATCAAATTTAGTAAAACACAGATGACACTTCAAATACTCTTCGCAATAATATGTTAGGCTAGTTTAAAGTGAAATATAAATTAAATTGCAACAGCACCAAGTGCCTTAAAATACAGAGATAGTTAAAACATAAGTAGTTTTCCAGTTCTAATGGTATTATTACCAGAAGAGATTACTTTTCATAGCAGCTAGAAGAAAAATGTTATTCTTATTTGGCCACTCTTGTTAAGGTAGGTGGAATGGGGTGCGGAAATCAAAGGCTATCAAACAACAAAGCAAACGCTGTGAAAAATACAAATATGATACTCATTTTGAATAGTTATAATTTTGAAAAAATATTAAAAATGAAAATATACAACTGCCTTCCAGTGATTAAAAAAACCTTATAGACATATGAACTGAACAAAATAAAAATCAATTAGATGAAACAAACTTTCAAAGTTAGTAAGTCAAATAATTCTCATTTACAGTTCACAAATAAAACTAGAAGAATGGTCACAGATGCAAGCAAAAGCATAACTACAAAACGCCAAACACTAAGGCTATATTGAAGCAATTTGTAACCACAGCTTAACCACAGCAAGATGTGAATTTCTGATATAACCATAAGAAAATTTTTATTTTATTATAAGGAATAAAAATTCTATTTATTGACCTATTTCAAGAAAACTAGGAACATACTACCTTTAAAAGTTAAAGCTATTTCTATAGATTACCTAAATAAAAGAGTGAAACCAAGAATTATCTAACAGGTATTGAAAAGGATTAGTAAAGGCTAGAGTTGGAGATTCAAGTCAGCACAGACAAGACACTCTAAATGAAACAGAATAGTCATAGAACACATAAAATGCAAGGTCAATGAATTTATTCTTAATATTGTATAGAAAAGCTTAGTTTAAAAGCAAAGACAAAAAGCAAACAGTTTTCATAGAACTTACTCTTTTTATTTCAGAAATGTATAAAAGAAGCCAGAAATTTTATGACAGATAAATGGAATGATGCAGTTTTAGAGGAATTAAAAGGAAACATCTCTAAAGTTCTAGTCCCAGTTAGACTGAGCTAAAAATGGAAACTGGAAATTCCCCAGTTCTACTTCCAGGATTAGGCAATTTAATATTATCAGTTTGATACTATAAAAATGGCTAGACTTCACTTTAAAATGTGTACTTTACATTCTCCTAAGAAATGAACAGAATCAAAGCTAAAATAACTTCTTTATATCTGAACCTAAATTTTAAACTAAAGGAGAAGCTTTAGAAAAAAAAAAAAAAAAAAGCCTACCTCGGGCAAGCCTCAGTTCACTGGATCTATGTCACATTGATTTATAACAGTTATTTCTTGGGGAAAAAAAGCACACACAGATGCAAACAATTACTCTATTTTTGTAGGCAACAAGTGAGGTGGGTGGTAACTGAGAAATTTTTTTAAAATCCTGTCACAATATTCTGCTTTTTCTTAAGAAACCCTCCTCACACAACAAACGTTTGCCACATCAGAGAATTTCCAGGGCCTAAAGCAGCACTTTGATTCCAGACCGCTGCAGGCATTAGCAGGAGGTAATTAGGGTAAAAAGTTCAGCCCCAGTTCCATGTCTAGAGTTCTGCCAGAAATAAATTTCCTCTCTATTCACTGGTTTCTACTGTACCCTCCCTAAGAATCATATTGAAAACACATTTATCTTTGTAGAGTTTGTTCCTCTTCTAATTAATGTATGGTGTTTACAGTGTTTAATAATTTAAAACGGCCCCAATCCCAGCAGCATTGTCTTTCATAGTGGAAGGTGCGTTATCATTTTTTCTATGTTGCTGCTCCATTTGACAAGTGACTCACAGAACTATGCATTCAGCTGTCTTCATCAAACTATCCGGTCATCATAAACTTAGCTTTATTTCCTTGTTTGAGAATGGTGCATGAACAAAACTGACAAACAGATGCATTCAGAATGTGCTTCTCTGAAATATTTCAAGGAAATAAAAAAGACTAATTAGAAAATAGAATTTAAAACAAAACAGGAAATGTTACTTCATAACAAGCACATTTATTACTGTATTTCATTGTCTCCACAGAGAGAATTATGAACTGTTATACTTATTTTCTTTCTGAATGGGTATATTTAAATAAGAGACAAGAAACTAAACTAAATTTATCACACATTTTAGTAGTAATTAGATTTAAAAAAAACCCTCCCATGGTATTCTCAATCTACTGTGCTTGCTCTATATCCCTATCTTCATTACTCTCCACAGGCCCATTAATGGACAGCCCACACCACAGGCTGTAATTAATATGCCAGTTATCACACAATAACTTTTAAAACCTTCCTTGGATACTGTGTTTGAAAAACAACATGCTAAAAAAATTACTTGAATGCCAAGAAAAACCACTTGTTATAACAATTGTTTTTAACAAAGGATAAAATCAGTTAACATTAAGATGTAACACATTGAAGACTATTAAAAACTATAACCAAAAAACTTGCCTTGAGGAAATTATATTAGTTGTGATAACTACCTTAATGAGTCCAGAAAATTTATCTTTAAAATAACAATAATTTGTTTACAAATAAACATAAAACAATGCTTTGAATATTTTGTATTTTTTTCCAAGTTTTTCAGACAAGTATGAGTCCAAAAGGAGTTTTTCTATAGCTCTTCAAATTATCTTCAAGTATTTGATCCCCCAAATCTCAAGGTATGACTAACATCCTTTCATACAGAAATAAAAAAGAAAACTAAGGTCCTTTTTACTGTTCTGAATATTTTACAAAACACAGGAAGTTATAGCACTAAAAAATAAGTCAATGAATTTCCCCCATCATTTCACTTAGTATGATCTTATTCAGGATTTAATTTGTCAATTTCCTCCTCTCATAACCTGGATGGCATCAAGGATTTCTGCCAATTCATAGGAAGGTTTTGCTTGGTAACATCAAACAACCTTAAGCAACCTAATTTATAACCTAGGAATTCCACCCCAAGCATGTACACCAAATATACACGAGTAAATGTGCAGAGAGATAACACTTCCATATCAGTACTATTTACAATATCCTCAAATAGCAAATTACTCAAATTTCCATCAATAAACTTATAACACTTCAGCATAATCTATCCATCTTCTTTATTTTTTTACATATCATTATCACCACACATAAAGTTCCTTTTATTTGTATCTCTCTCCATGCAAAAGTATCACCTCATTCACTGCACAGATTTTTGTCTCCAAGCTTCCCATTCAAGGGCCTACTGACTTTATAGGCTGGGTAATTCCTTATGTCTGATGTTTAACAGCACCCTTGACTCTACCCATTGGATAACCAGTAACACCCTCCCTGCTCCAAGTAGTGACAAACAAAAATATTCTCAGGCACTCCCAGGTATCCCCTGGGAGTCAACTCACCCCTTTCTCCCTCTTACTTAAAAATTAGTGCCTTGGATTACTACTAAATATCCAGACACTATAAATGCATTTAAAACATAGTAAGTATCCACAAATACTTCCTGAAGGAACTTAAAGTTCCTTCTAAGACTAACAGGGAAATAAAGCCATTCAAATAAGCATTTCTTGGAGATTCCTACCTAAGTAACAGCATAATTAATGGATAGCAAACACTTTAAAATTATACACACAAATATGACTTAAGCAGCAAAGATTCATATATTTCACAGTGTAATTTACTGTGAAATCAACATTGTCTTTGATTAAAATATTTAAATCTTACTTAAAGCAAACTACCTTTCTCATAACCCAATATGTGATGCAAGAAAATCATCAAATAATATAACTAGTGAGATTTTATACTGGCTAATACAGTATTAGTTACATCAAAATATCCCCCAAACACCCCCCCCCCAAAAAAATGCTGAACAATACTTGATTTGGAAACTGTCATGTTCTCCACAATGAATTACTTCATTTCCATCATCAACTTTGACTGCAGGAAAATCACAATACAACAGTGATCTTTTTTAAGGCTTATTCACTGTGCACATGTCCAGCCCACCAGAAGCAGAGTGAGCATGAGTGTGCCTGTATGGAATTCCACAAAGTCAGAATCTATGCAAATGTCCTTTCCCTTTTGGTTTTCCTTTAATTTGCAAATCTTGTAATCTAAGCCTGAAGTTGACTGAACCAACATTCAAACCAGCCCAGCAGTATCAGCCAAAAACTCAATCTGTTTTCTATTTATATGTCAAGACTGCATCCTTTTGGTGGCTGAAAAAACTGTTGTTTTGAAATGATTACACAGAGAAACTGCAAGCCTTTTAGTAGTTTTATGAAGTTGGTCTAGATGGAAAGCTTTACTTCAAAAAAAGGTTTTAGTTGAAGACACAACAGAAGAAAAAACAACTTTACATTTAAAACTTCCATCTTGATGTTTTTAACAACATACTGAAGTCACCATAAAAGATATGACCACAAAGAGTCTCCCCCCAAAAGCTTCACTACTATTCAAAGAGACTCATGACAGAAATGTGCTGCTTCCTCGGAGTGCCGGGAGGGGCAGCAGGGATGCATTAGAAAGGGGCATGAGAAACTATTGTGCTGGATAAACTCATTATCTTGATTGGAATGTTGGTTTCATGGGTGTATACATATGTCAAAGTTTATCACACTGTGTACTTAAATATGTGCAATTTATAGTGATTCAATTATACCTCAATAAAGAAATAAATATATAAAAGAGATAAGTTTCTTTCTGGAATATAAACAAATCACCATTTTCCAATGAGAGTAAAAGACTATTCATCAGAGATAGTACCACAGACAGTACTGGGTTAAGTTGATGAACCTGCATCACAATCACTGAATGAATTGGGCATAACCATATTTCTCAGACAGGCAAAGCTTTCAAAAAACAGTGTGTGTGTGTGTGTGTGTGTGTGTGTTTGTGTATGAGGTTGTCATACATACATGAAAAGATTCTGGTCCAGAGTTCCTGTCTATCCTTCATAGCTTTCTGACTTAAATAATGTGAGGCATATCTGACACTATACTAATTATTTGAAAATAATAACTACTTAATCCTCACACCACTGTACAAATAGACCACTGTACAAATAAGAACTTAAAGCCTGAGAACTGCTGAATAAATTACTCTAGTTTATACAGCTAGTAATCCAAATCTACGTCTGTGTGACTCCAAAATATTTATACTAGTACTCCAAACTTCCATCCCTGAATGCAAGAGAATCAGTGAACATTACAGAGCACCAACCTTAGTCTAAATGCATATAAAAGATCACTATAAGATTCAAAATGAAAATGAGATACACAACTATCACCAGAGGTAGTTCCTGTCACATTAACACTATAAAAGTTATGCAAAAAAGTCCAACGTCATACAGAATATCATAATGTAAAGACTTGTTTTAAAAGTTATTTTTTCAGCCTCCCCGGTGGCGCAGTGGTTGAGTGCTGGGTTGAGAAGCTACCCGCAGCCTCTGCAGCACCAGTTCGATCCCCAGCTGCTCCCCAGCCACCGGAGGAGGGCCCCGGCAAATAAATAAATAAATAAATAAATCTTTTTAATAAATAAATAAAAGTTATTTTTTCTTCACCTTTACATCACATAGACCACTATTCTCCTGCGATTCTTTCCTTTTGTCAGATTTCCAGGACTCCTGTCACACTTTCTAGCTAATAGCTGAGGAGATATGAATCTATAGGATCTGTACATGTTAAAAAAAAAAGAAAAATATGGTCCAGACAAAGGCTGTAGTCAGAGTCCAAATGTGTACCTCTCTAGCCCAAAGCAAGTTTAGAGCAACACAGTTCAACAGAAATTTAAAATGAATCATACACGCAATTTTAATTCTTTCTAGTAGCCTCATTAAACAAAAGTAGAATAAAAAGAAGAAAATAATTTTACTCAGGTAGAAGCACATGGTAAGAATTAGACATAGCCCTTATAAAACAGATCTCTTTGCAACACTGCCATATGAAACATATACTATACTAAAATGGCAGGAAAAATGATTCCATATTAATAAAATTTGGAGCTAATTATTAATTCTCAAAAAGTTTAGATTCAAGAATCAAACTTTTTGTAAATGCCTCCTTCACTTTACCAGCATTCTCGGACACAAAATCTTACAGAACCTAACATGAGATCCTTAAATCTGGTAACAGCATGTGATGGCATGTTTTAAGCTTTAAACTCTTCCCATTTATGATCAATATTTTACAATATGTATATTAATGACATATACATACATATACATATACACACACAAACACATAAAATAGGGCATGAGATAATAGGTAATGGTTCCAAGTACAGCTTTGCTAACATCCTTGTAATTTCCTAACTGATAAGAGCAATAGTTCTTTTTTCTAATATTGGGTCTTTGACCCCAGTTTCTGATGCAGAGTTACTGAAACTCTTATAATTTCCTGGGTGACAGTTACTTGTTTTACTTCAGTGAAGCACTTTGTACATGTCTACTAAGGGGAGGACTAGTCACTTAAACCACGCTATGATTAGCTATATAGAATTTTCAGCCCCACTTCTGATACTCTTGAGAAGGGAAAAGGACTGAAAAGGGAAATGCAGAACAGCGACAGGCCTAAGAAATGCCAGAGAGAAGGGCAAGTGTAAGACTTGGCAGTTGAAGGAAGGCCAAGGAACTGCAGGAAAAGCCCTGTAACTGAGCAATAGAGACTGGAAGAATGGGATAAATCTCTATTTTTATTTCTACAGAAATATTATCAGCCCAAACAGTGGTCTTATCACAAACATTACAGGATAAAAATTGAGTGTCATGTGAGAGAGCTCTATGCTATTTCATCACAAAAAGAAATGTCACAAGCCTATCATTCCAAGCAATCTTCTTTTTGTTTTAATTAATATAATCTTTATTTATTTTACGCAAGAGTGAAAATAAAGTCTCTTCAGTAACATTCAAGACCATAAAACTGCTTAACTTTCACCTAATTAACAACTGCTATAAGGCAGGGGCTAACAAATACCAGTCCCACTGACTTCTTCCAATTCAAGAAGGTATTTCTGGCACTGTGTAAGAAAATTACAACAGCATTAACACTGTGACTACTTGTATTATATTTAATGAACAGTGTTAAAATTAAACCTTTACTCTTAATTAGCTGTTAAAATTATTTTGCTTTTATCAAGATACAAGTAAGATAACAGTCACTTATGATTTTAATGTTTCTTTGGTTGCCAAATTTTTTCATTTTTCTAATTATTAAAATCCAGTCTTGGAAATAAGGCCACAGAGTGCGTATTTACAAGCCATAAGGGATTACTAGCCAATTGAAATAAAGAAATTGCCTCACTCTTACAAGAATTTCCCACCACAAATGGATATATAATGAAAGTCTGGACAAGACTTTGTATCATCAGACAGTCAAATCACATGGCCTTCTCTCTGCTTGCAATATTCTATGACTGGATCACATCTCCACGCCATATAATATGGGTGTGTGATGAGACAGTATACCAAATTAAACATTTTCAAAGTCTACAATCAACTGTTGAATAATGTTATTCTTTTTTTTGCTATTTTAATACCCAACAAGATCCTAACCATAAACAGCACATTCTGGGAACTGTTAAGTATATAATACACAATGAACTTTGTTTTCCTAAGAGAGTATATATTCCTTAGTATACTGCTCATACTTCCCCTCCCTCCTTCAAATTATTACACAAGGCAATGACTTAATCCCTGGATCAGTAGCACCATAAACATTATTCCACTGCAAGACCTTAAATGGCTTATCTACAATGATTACACTCACAATTATACTCACACAAAGACAGACAAAGAACTACCACTAAAATATCAAAATATGACATTTTGATGACTGTCATGAATGCAATAAGAGCCAATATTTAAAACTGTGGGCTAAGTATGTGTTTATATCCAAAGCATACAATATGAAGATGAGCTAGGACTATTTCCACAGCAATTTTCCCCTTCTCTGAAGATATTATAAATTCATAAAAATGAAAAATTAAACATCAAAAGTAAACTTTTCCCAAGAATAATCTAAAAAGCAGTATTAATTGTGAATATAAGCAATTAACACTGTTCAAAACACCTGGTACTCATTAAAACACTGGCAGGGAAATGGAAACAGCAGGCACATCTTGAATTTCTCCAAATGGGGAAGAAGGTCCTAAGAATTTGTATACCACCCTCTTTGAAGATGTTGTCAACACCCAGGTACATATGGTTCCACAGATTGAGAAATTTTTCTCAATTGCAAAAAGTATTACTAATATTCAAATAAAAGACTAAAATGACCACAGAGCAAACTTACTAAAATTATTTAGTAAAAAATATTTTTTTATCTTAAAAGTATAAACCTATACCTCTAAATCAGATACAGTGTTGTAAACCAGTATTACCTCAATTTTTAAAAGAAAGTATAGTTTTAATACTACAAAGCCATTATAATTAAAACAGTATGGTACTAGAACAAAAACAGACACACCGACCAATGGAACCAAATAGAAAGCCCAGAAATTAAGTCACACATATATGGACAACTAATCTTTAACAAAGGAGCAAAAAATATGCAATGGAACAGGACAGTTCATTCAATAAATGGTGCTGGGAAAATTGGACCACCACATTCAAAAGAATGAAAGTAGACCACTACTCAAACCATGTACAAAAAGAAACTCAAAATGAATAAAAGAACTGAACATAAGACCTGAAATAAAAAATATATAGAAGAAAACATAGGTAAAACATTACAAGACATACATCTCAGTAACATCTTTAAAGACTCATCCCCCAAAGCAAAGAAAGTGAAGGAAAAGATAAACACCTGGGATTACATCAAACTAAAAAGCTTATGTGCCACAAAAGAGACATTAACCAAAAAAAAAGAGACACCCTACTGATTAGGAGAAAATTTTTGCACTTCATACAAATGATAAGAGATTGATCACAAAGATCTACAAAGAACTCACAAGACTCAACAAAAACAAAGTAAACAATCCAGTAAAAAATGAGCAGATACTTCTCCAAAGAGGAAATGCAAATAGCCAAGACATGTAAAAAAAAATGTTCAATATCCTTTATAATCAGGGAAATGAGAATCAAAACCACAATGAGATACTGCCTTACACCAGTAAGAATGGCACATATTAAAAAAACTAGCAACAACAAATGTTGGCAAGGATGTGGTGAAAAGGGAACTCTCCTACACTGCTGGTGGGAGTGCAAACTGGTCCAACCACCATGGAAAGCTGTGAGGAGGTTCCTCAGACTACTAAAAATGAGCTACCACATGACCCAGCAATTCCACTCCTAGGAATCTATCCAAAGGACACAAAAACATTAATTCAAAAGGACACCTGCACCCCTAAGTTTACTGCAGCACTATTTATAATAGGTAAGACTTGAAACAACCCAAATGCCCAAAAATAGATGACCGGATCAAGAAGATGTGATATGTGTGTGCGTGTGTGTATACACACAATGTGTATATATATATATACACACACGTGTGTATAATGTATACACACACGCACACACACATAATGGAAAACTATTCAACAATCAAAAAAGATAAACTGGGTCTCCCTGGTGGTGCAGCGGGTTAAGCGCAGCGCTGTGAAGCTGTCCATAGCCTCTGCAGTGCGGGTTTGATTCCCAGCTGGCCAGGAAGAGTCCCACATGGCATGGCAGACCTCTCCTGTCACGCCCACTGTTCCCCTCAGCAGTGCTTTCAGTCCATTGGCCTGTTTTGCTCCCCACTCTGTCTCTGATGAATCCTCTCATCCTCCCATGCCTCTGGCCTGTATCCCAGCTATTGTATAAAAATAAATAAATCTTAAAAATAAATAAATAAAATTATTAAAAAATTTTAAAAAAAGGAAAAAAAAGATAAACTCATGCCCTTCGCAGCAACATGGATGGAGCTGGAAGGAATTACGCTCAGCAAAATAAGTCAGAAGGAAAAAGAAAAGTATCGGATGGTTTCACTTACAGGAGAAATACAGGGGAACCAAATAAGGGATCAGGGAAAAAATAACAATAAAGAATGACAACAAAAATAATAACAATGAAGAAACAAAACAAAACAAAATGAAAATAAACAGACAACTATAAATCAGAGACATTCTGCAGGGGAAGGAGAGGGATCAAAATGAGGGTGGGAAGAGCACAGGAACTACTGTGATAGTTCATGGGTGAATTGGTGGTGTGAATTCTATGAGGACTACACCTGAGAAAAGAGAGCAAACACTGTAAAAAAAAAAAAAAGAACAATGATGTAAAACACATATAAATAAATTATTAAAAATAAAAGTATAGTTTTAAATGCTTACTAGATAGAAGGCGCCATCCTTAATACCAAGGAAGAAATAAAAATAAGCAAAATAAAACATTCTCATAGCGCATGTGACATTTGGCCATGTCTCCAAAAAGACACTGCGTGATAGTGTGGTTTTCTCCAATTGATTCAGCCAATTCTCTTTAAATTATTCACCAACTCTTGAGGAAAAAAAAACCCTTACACTGCTAGTGGAAACATAAACCAGTCCAGCCACTATGGAGAGTTGTGTGAAGGGTCCTCAAAACACTAGAAATGGACCTGCTATACAATCCAGCTACTACAAAGATCACAAAAGCACTAATTTGAAAGGAAACCTGCACAGTTATGTTTGTTGCAGCACTATTCACAATAGCCAAGATATGAAAACAACCTAAATGTCCCAAAACAGATGAATCCAATAAGAAGATGTGGTACATATACACAATGGAATACTACTAGGCAATCAAAATAAACTCATGCCATTTGTGGCAACATGGAGGGAGCTGGAAGGGTTGATGCTAAGCAAAATAAGTCAAAGGAAAATATAAAATATTGGATGGTTTCACTTAGATTTGGAATATAGAGAAGTCAAACAAATTGTCAAACACAAACCTTGCAAGCTGACCATAGATATAAGGCATCCATGAGGGGAGAGGTGGATAGGTAAAAACAATGGATGGTGGGCCTCCCTGGTAGCACAAGGGGTTGGGACGCAACCTATGAAGCAATCCACAGCTACTGCAGCACAGGTTCAATCCCCTGCCAGGAAGCTACTCAAATGGTGCAGCAGACCTCTCCTGACTCACCCGCTGCTCCCCTTAGCAGTGTATTTTGGTTGCTCTGCCCGTTCTGTTCCCCACTCTGACTCTGGTGAATTCTCTCACCCCCCACACCTCTGGCCTGTACCCCAGTTCTTGAATGCATGAATAAATAAATCTTTAAAAAAAAAAGGATACAAATACAATTTTAATCATAATTACATTCATCTTACCTGTATGGTGTTCAATTTTATGTGTCAATTTGGCTGGGTCACAATAATCATTGAAGGTATTTTTTAAATAAGATTAACATTTAAATCAGTAGAGTGTGACTAAAGCAAACTATGCTCCATAATGCCAGTGAAACTCATCTAATCACTTGAAAGTCTTAATAGGAAAAAAAAAAAAAGACCTCCTTGGAGGAAAAGGGACTGGAATTTCAAATTCCCTCTGTCCCCAGATTTTGGACTTTGCACCCTTCTCACTTATGTGGGCCAGTATCTTAACACCTCTTGCTCTCTCTCCTTAGACACAACTCACATATTGTTTCTGTTTCTCTGAAAACAGAGACTAATATAACTCCCATATCATCAAATTCATCTCTCAATAAGCGATCTCATCATCAAATTACTTTTTTGCCTTAATTTTGATAAAGTGATACCTCAATAAAAACAAAAATCATCTCTTTATCATACTTTAGCAGGACTGAAAAGGAATGGAAAATCTTTCAAAAACTTCAAACCAAACTAGCAGGGAGCCCAGTATCTTACATGAACACATCTTTGTGAAGGGTTTCCATAGGCCTCCATGCACCTGAATTAACAAGAGCTAAATATCAGAAGTTAGCAAAGTTTCTCTTCAACAAAGTAGCTTCCCCTTTTCTGAGGTTCCAAATCATGTTCAGCTTTCTTATCACATCAGTTTCCTAATTCTTGTGCTGTCTTGAATATGGTGTTGAGTTCGGGCCTCCCTAGTGTCACAAGGGGTTAAGTTGTAGTACTATGAAGCTATCCTCAGCCACCACAAGCACCACAAGAGTTCGATACCCAGCCAGCCAGGGAGCTACCCACATGGCACTGTAGACCTCTCCTGTCTTGCCTGCTGCTCCCCTCAGCAGTGTATTTCAGTTAATCCACCTGTTCCGTTCCCTACTCTGTCACTGGTGAATACTCTCACCACCCAACCACCCCCAACCCTCTGGCCTGTACCCCAACTCTTGTATGTATAAAGAAAGAAATCTTTAAAATATATATATATGTGTATATATATATATATATATGGTGTTGAATTCCTTTACCTGAAAGATTGTTTTACTTCTAATATATTTTCAACTCTAGAATTTATGTTTGCCTTTACTATAATTTATAATTCCTTCAGATTCTTGTTCAATTACTATTATCATACTTTCCTTCAATTCTTGAAACATGGCTTATTTTGTTCTTAGAAGGTATTCACAACACCTGTTTTAAATCCCAGTCTGCAAATTTCAAAACCCAGAGACAATTAGGAACAGTTTCTATTGCCTGCTCTTTTATCAATATGCCCTTTTGGGGGGCATGTGTCATAATTTTATGTTGAAAATTAGACATTTTATATATGGTATAAAATGGTATATATGGTATCACAACAATGTGAAGCTACTAATATTTCCATGATGTTTTACTTTTCTTTAATCCTTGTTTAAACTTTAAGGTCTGATTTTCTGGGAGTTACCCATAGGTTCATGTAGCATAGTGACCAACCAATGATTCAACAGAGAATTTGCTCAAATACTCTGAGTCAATAAAGATTGTTATCCTTTCAAAAGGATCTCTGTATGTGTAGGAGAGCACATTAATCACTCAAAATATTTTCAATTCTCCACAGATTGTAGTTTCCTTTGGATCCTTTCATGGATCCTCTGCCAACACATGAAGCCTCAGCTAACCATGACTTTAGGCCAAAAAGATATATTGGTCCTTACAAGTCATATGCCACCCCAAAAACGTAGCATCCACACACAGTACCGTTAAGCAGGGCAAAGCCTATCACTGTAAGTTGAATGAGCATCTCCCAACCACTGCAGGGAGTTTTAATGTGCAAAACTTTCCCTACTCTGGAAGAATTAATCAATAAAAAACATAGTAGAGCATGGTAAGAGCAGTTCCAGGCTGCTCTTACAGATTCAACTGCTATTATACAAAGTTTACCAGTTTCTCAAACACAAAAGACTTTTCAGATTGCTGTAAGCCTTTTATTCCAGATCAATGAAATAGACTTCACCTGTTTCTGTGGATGACCTCAGTTCTAAGTCACAAACCTCCACCATATTTAAATGTATTTATACCACTCTCTACTATATAAAACCTACTGTGGAAGTCTGCACTTTTTCACAGGTACTACAAAACTTCGCATTTCTTTATATCTAGTATATGCTGCACCTCCCTCATGTGGCCTTCTCCCTTTAATCCTTTCACTCTCTCCCTTTTCTAAGTTCTCATGAGACATCATTATTTCCTTTTATTGTGGACTGTGGTGTTTCCCCTCTCTTCCCCCCCAGCCACATCTTTAAGTCTTAGGACCACAGACTAGGTTTTTCATGAATTTGCATCCTTACCCCATACCTGGCATATGCTGAGTATGCAGTAAATTTTTTGCTACTTCTAACCAAAAATTTACATTATAAGAAATTTGCTTGTACCCATGGAGTCAAACCATTTCCCTAGAAAGCAACAATTGATTCCAAGATCTAATCATGTTACACCATTAGCACATTCTTCCCGTCTAAAGTTGAGACTATGAACTGAAAGTATCTGGCAGGACTGCTGATGCCAATCTAATATCCATTTTGATCATCTTCCTTCTGCGATATACATAATCATCTCCTCTGGCTTTCCTTGAGTTAACCAAATGAACTGAAAAGACAACAGTTATCTTGATCACTAGGATAAAGGGTCACCTTCTAAAGATGTCAAAGCTAGACAGAACCTTCACTGGCCCTGAACTGCCTGCCAAAGACTTGTAATCACATGGTTTTTATGTAAGCCACTGTAACTTTATAGCAGTTTAAGATAATTCATAAGTGGAGTTATACAGTGAAAAGGTCACTACAAACCTGGTAACCAAATCATTATAAGCCATTGAGGAGAATATTATTCTCATCTGATATATGGAGAAAGTAGAGAAAAATCTAACTTTACAATAAAACAATTAATCATCCTAGGCCACAGCCCACTCATTGTCACAAATTCAATCAGCATGCAATTAAGAATTAAGAGCATGGGGCCTTCCCGATTTCCTAAATTGTAAAACAATAGTATCTATTTCACCATACTGTTGTAAGGAATGAAAAGGGAAATTTCAGGTGACACCTTTGAACAGTGTCAGGCACATGTTACAGCAATAACAAATACTAGTGATAATTGATGATGATGATGATTATCAATACCTAATAGTAACTTCTAACCTACTGTAGATGGCCATCAAAAAACTGACTATGGTAAATTTGTGCTGGGAATATATATATATAAATGAATGTAATATATATATATATAAATGAATGTAAAGAAATCTGACTATACTAAAAACTACAAAAACTAAAAAAAATTTCTGATGTTATTAATCTTTTATTTAAAGTCTGAATTACACTCTATAATGGCTTTTGTGTCCTGTTATCACCCTGCATATGAGTAAACAGTGAGTAGAGAAGTAACAAGGTCTGAATCACAGAAAACCCTAAATATGTTTTTGTTTCCTTTTTCTCTTATGCACAGTCTTATGGCAACAAAGATTTTAAAACATCAAAGTGCCTCCTTGAAAATAACAATAGAAATTGTTAACAGTTGTTCAAAGAATTTTTTTTAATTTTCCTTACCCAGAAGATCCAGTACTCTTACAAATACCAAGGAGGGGTCTTTTTTCAGCAAAGTTGTCACACTTTTGAGCACCTGATAAGGGACATAAAATAAAATGTAAAACAAAATTTGGATAAGTATTTTGTATATAGCTCCCAATACTTTCATGCTCTCAAAATATTTAGCACTAAAAAAAAAATAAAATAGTGTAACATAATACAATTTAAACATTTGGCTGAAAAAAATTGGAAAGCTAGAAATAACAAGTATTATTCCTGTAAAAAACTGAATCAGCATTTAAAGTATTCTCTTTAAAAAATTAGTACTAACTTCAGTCATATAAAAAATTCTCCATGAGGTCAAAAATCCACCTTCACCTCTACCAACTAATTACCTAAGATTAATAATATCTTGATATCAAAACTAAATAAAGTTTGGTTAGGGCAGGAAAATTATAAAATCATGGAACATTCTTGGGCCTCCCTGGTGGCACAAGGGGTTAAGACGCAACCTACGAAGCTATCCGCACCCACTGCAGCACAAATTTGACCCCCAGCAGGCCAGAGAGCAACACACACCACACAGCAGACCTCTCCTGACTCGCCCACTGCTCCCCTCAGCAGTGTATTTCAGTCAATCTCTCTGTTCTGTTCCCCACTCTGTCTCTAGTGAGTACTCTCACCCCCCACAGCTCTGGCCTGTACCCCAGTTCTTGTATGGATAAATAAATAAATCTTTTTCAAATATCACAGAACATTCCTAATACAGACATACAAAAATCCTTTCAATAAATAGGTAAGCAAAATGGCAATGTATTAGGAAAACAACTCACATTCAAGTTGGATTTACTCAGCCATGAGAAAACTAACTTGTAGGTTAGATTATTCATTATAGCATTGTTTGTAACAGCAAAAGATTAATAAAACCAATAATGGAGTAATAAAACATATAATGGAGTATTTTTCTACAACTATGAAAGAATGAAGAAGTGCTCTATAAAAACAATGAGAATCAAGATATAGAACAGAAAATGGAAGATACAGTAAACAGAAAATTCAAAAATATCCTATCTTTTTTGTAAAAGGACAAAAAAGGACTAATCTGTGCATAAACACATATACAAGCACACATACTCTTCAAGGATACAAACAAAAATCTTAAACTAATGGTTACCCATGGGAGAAGGATGGCAAAAGTAGATAGTAGGGAACAAAATGAAAGAAGTTATATCTATATAGCTTTCTATATCTAGATATTTATATTACCCATATATATTAGTTTTCAACCTATATGAATATATCAATTCCCAACAAAATTTTGCTTTGTTTTCAAACAAGGAAGCTAGTGCTTGTGGTTGTTTTGGTTTCTGAGATAAACTGGTAGACTTTAGATATGCATTTCACTTAATCCTTTCTGAAAATTCCAGTAATACTTCATTAAATCAAATAGGGTTGATATATGTAAAACATGTTAAAAATTTTTATAAATAGAAGAATGATAACTTAGCAACCCTGAGTAAAAGTTCAAGCCAGTCATGGGGATAAATAAAACCTGTGATTCAAATACTTTGCAACTGATAACTGAGATTGCATGTGTTCAGGGAGGAGGTGGAGGTATCAGGGGATAGGATGAAAGTAAAATAAAAGGGATTTGGTATAAGGTATTTGAAAAACACTTAAATCCTAAGACCTTTACTTGGCTAAGTCACTAAACATCCACATTCCCTACGGAAGAATGAAAGGCTATATATTATACAGAAGGTAAGACAAAAGGACACTAAGTACAGGTACAGGTACACTAAGCACTAAGTACAGGTGTTAAAAATAAAAAGAGGCTTTACTAACAAAATTAATACTAATATTGAAACAGTCCTTCCTCATCTTTTAACTACCTCTCTCCACTGTGCTTCCAGAACTCACCAACACCAGAACCTTGTCATTATAAAGCCAGGGGCTTTTAATGTGGCTTACAAATTTTGTTTGAGAATTTAACAAGTCAATTCATGAAGAAAGGTTAAAACACACTGTCAAACAGGGGCTACAGCAAATAGCATAATAAAGTATCTCACAATAACGTTTAAAAATTAAATACACAGAGCTTTTAATCAGCTTTTTATTTTGCCACTTACAAGTATGTTCCAACATTCCAAGTTTAACAATTATTTGGAAAAGAGGCTAATTCTTATACAGGAAAAAAAGTAGTAATTTATAATAAACAACTATCACTATTATTTTCTAAAATAAAAGAAGATATTTCAGCCTCTAATGGAGGCATAGACTATAAAAGAGAGCTCTTGGAAATTAAAAAGCAAGGTAGATATGTTACAGAATGCATCATAAAAAAGGGGAAGAGCAGGGCCTCCCCGGTGGCGCAGCGGTTGAGCGCTGGGTTGCGAGGCTGCCCGCGGCCTCTGCGGCGCCGGTTCGATCCCTGGCTGCTCCCCGGCCACCCGAGGAGGGTCCCACATGGCGCGCAGACCTCTCCTGCCGCCCGCTGCTCCCCTCAGCAGTGTACTTCCGTCCTTCTGCCTGCTCTGCTCCCCGCTCTGGCTCTGGTGGGTTCTCTCACCCTCCCGCGCTTCTGACTGTACCCAGTGCATGTATAAACAAAACAAAAAAGCAAACAAATAAATAAAAAAAAAAAGCATGCCTCTATAAAAAAAAAGGGGGGGGGGGAAGAGCAGTACAGTGAACAGGTGCCATTTTATACCCCCCCCCTACTGCTCCAGAACAGATGAGTGGATCAAGAAGATACAGTGTAAGTATATAAGTGGAATACTATTCAGCAGTCAAAAAAGATAAACATATGCCATTTGTGGCAACACAGATGGAGCTTGAAGGAATTATGCTAGATGAATTAAGCTGGAGAAAGATAAATACAGACGGTGTCACTAATATGTGGAATATAGAGTAACTAAATTAATAGTCAGAAAAGGACAACCCAGAAAACTTACCCTTGATCACTGACTATAGAACTGAAACACTAAGGGGGGAAAGGTGTTGGAGAGGGGAAAGAGGGAAGAAGAAAGGAAGCACAATGATCTATGGTGGTAGAATATGGGTAACAGTTTTACATCAGTTAAAAATTAATCAATTAATTAATTAATTACAAAAAAGAAAAAAACCTAAGACATTGTTAGAAAAAAAAAAATCCTCGATGGATAAATCTCAAAGACATTATGCTAAATGAAATGAATCAGTGACAAAAAGACAAGTCACCAAGGCATCTAAAATAGCTAAACTCTGAAAGAAAGTAAAATTTGGCTACTTGGGGTTATGGGTGAAGGAAGACACAAAGAGTTCAATGGGTAGAGGTTCAATTTTGCAAGCTGAAAAAGTTCAACAGATCTGTGAAACTTATGGTGCAGTGGGTTGAACACAGTGCTGTGAAGCTGTCCACAGCCTCTGCAGCGATGGTTCGATCCCAGTCGGCCAGGGAGATAACCACATGGTAAGGCAGACCTTTCCTGTCTGCCACTGCTCCCTTCAGCAGTATTTTTGGTCCATCTGCCTATTCTGCTCCCCACTCTGTCTCTGGTGAATCCTCTCACCCTTCTGTGCCTCTGGCCTGTACCTCATCTCTTGTATAAATAAATAAAAAATCTTTTAAAAAATTAAAAATTAAAAATTTTGGAAAAGGCAGAAAAATAAGGTGTGTGTGTGTGTGTGTGTGTGTGTGTGTGAGTGTGTGTGTGGCACATGCTCACAGGTAATTTGTAATCAGATGGATGGATGAATGGCTGGATGGATGGACAGACGGACAGACAGGTAGGCAGATGGACAATTAGTTGCATTAAGCACAATACTAGGGCCTCCCCAGTGGCGCAGTGGTTGAGCGCTGGGTTGCGAAGCTGCCCGCGGCCTCTGTGGCGCCGGTTCGATCCCCGACTGCTTCCCGGCCACCGGAGGAGGGTCCCACATGGCGCGCAGATCTCTCCTGCCGCCCGCTGCTCCCCTCAGCAGTGTACTTCGGTCCTTCTGCCTGCTCTGCTCCTACTCTGGCTCTGGTGAATTCTCTCACCCTCCCGCACTTCTGACTGTACCCAGTGCATGTATAAACAAAAAACAAACAAACAAATAAATAAATAAAGCATGCCTCTAAAAAAAAAAAAAAAAAAAAAGCACAATACTAAATGCACAAACATATAAAACTCAGCTTCAAGTTAACAACAGATCTCTCAGGATTTAGGATGGAGATAATATTTGGAGAGGTAGTATCAGCACTTTTTTAGCAATGTTTATTTATTTGACTGACAATAAATGTAATTATAATGTTAATAATCCATGTTAATGATCTCTATAGAAATAATGAGATTTAATGCAGAGAAAGACAGGTTCATGATTACACATTTTGAGTATGACATGGAGAACTGACACTGAAATTGTGAAGAAAACAATTATACAAAATGAGATAAGTTCTATCATTCCTTGCCAGACTATATTAGCAATACCAAAATATGACAAAGATCAAAACTAAACACATAATTAATGTTTATGAATAAAGTGCTCTATAACTACTTAAGTTTTAGAAGCATCTAACAATCAGTGTCTAAGTCTTTACACAATATTCATTTACTATGGATTCTATGCTGTTACCCCTGATAACAATTAATCAGATTTCACAATTAACAATATGACTTTTTTTTTTTAAGATTTTTATTTATTTATTTATTTATTCATTTATTTATTTATACAAGCACTGGGTACAGTCAGAATCGCGGGAGGGTGAGAGAATTCACCAGAGCCAGAGCGGGGAGCAGAGCAGGCAGAAGGACCGAAGCACACTGCTGAGGGGAGCAGCGGGCGGCAGGAGAGGTCTGCGCGCCATGTGGGACCCTCCTCTGGTGGCCGGGGAGCAGCCGGGGATCGAACCGGCGCTGCAGAGGCCGCAGGCAGCTTCGCAACCCAGCACTCAACCGCTGCGCCACTGGGGAGGCCCAACAATATGACTTTTGAATGTGAAACCCAAGTTAAAAATTAACTGGCCCAAAGTACAGAATATTTATGTTCCAAATTAATTATAACTGAATTTCATCTATACAAGGCCAATTCTGCACTCCTACATATTTCCCCTCTACCTTTAACAGCATTTTCCTGCTGCTGCCTGGTGTTTACAAGGTCTTTATGATTTCTCCCTGTATTTTAGACACCAATTTGATATTTTGAATGAATGAAACGTTGTCTTTTAAATGCAAATTATATTGGCAAGAATGACTTGATACGGGCCTCCCCAGTGGCGCAGCGGTTGAGCGCTGGGTTGCGAAGCTGCCCGCAGCCTCTGCAACGCCGGTTCAATCCCCGGCTGCTCCCCGGCCACCGGAGGAGGGTCCCACATGGCGCGCAGACCTCTCCTGCCGCCCGCTGCTCCCCTCAGCAGTGTACTTCGGCCCTTCTGCCTGCTCTGCTCCCCGCTCTGGCTCTGGTGAATTCTCTCGCCCTCCCGTGCTTCTGACTGTTCCCAGTGCTTGTATAAAGAAATAAATGAATGGATTAATGAATGAATAAATAAATCTTAAAAAAAAAAAAAAAGAATGACTTGATAGTTTTGCTTTTCTCAAACCTGAAATGAAGAACTCCATTCATTTCTGTTGATCTACTGTGATTCAATGTCCTGAATTTGCTGCTTTATGGAATGTTAATCATCTGTCAATTATTAAAAATTTATACTTTTTATGGATATTCAGATATACAAGGAATTATGCTTTGAAAGAATTATGCTAGATGAATTAAGTTGGAGAAAGATAAATACAGACGGTGTCACTAATATGTGGAATATAAAGTAACTAAATTAATAGTCAGAAAAGGACAACCCAGAAAACTTACCCTTGATCACTGACTATAGAACTGAAACACTAAGGGGGGAAATTAGCATAATCCCTACTGCAAAGTAAAATTTTTAAGTTACAAAATAAAATTCTAGCTTGAGAATAGAATAACCCTAAAAATACCTACTAGTCAAAATCATATAAGCTGAAAAGACCAGATTCTATAATAAGCAAAGAATAGCAAAACCTCCCAATTTAGTTGAGGGATACTCTTTAGGGGAAAAAAAAATCTAAATCAGAGTTTGGAAACTATGTAACCAAACTTTAACTTTAAATAATTTCATTGGATGGTTTGAATAAATATAATTTTCAAAGTGTTAGTATAAAAAGTCTACAATCTCATGAATACTACAGCTATTAACCTGATTTTTCATGCAATATAAATAGTAGCATGTACTCTCCATGATGCCTAATGGAGTCATCACCCTCCCATAATGTAATCCTCCAAATTGTAGAGGATTAACTTTTTATATATAAAATTATGTTTATTTGCATGTACAAAAGAGAAAATGACGTTGCACACACCTGTTCTACAGCATTTAACAGAATGCAACATGATTGAAATGAAAAGCGACCAGCCAAATCCATCAAATATAAAAACTATTGCAATCCTGTTGCAAAGTCCTTTTGTTAAACTCCTTTTACTCTAAATCCATTTAATTCTGTCCTATAGCAGTAAAACATTTATAAAAAGCTTAAAATCCTAATAAATCACACAATTAAAGTAATGAAAATGGGACTGTCCACAAAGTCACCAATTCCTCTTCCACTCAACAAAATTCAAGACAGTTTGCTTATTAGAAAATGTTAAATAATACCCTTCACCATACACACTATTATAAAATAGTTTAAACCAAAGAGTTTAAGTTCATAAATCAGACTTAAAAAATTCAAGACATCAAACAGAAACCATTTCTGCATGGATACAAAAGCACATACAGAGCCACATAAAAAGTCAACTGCTAGTGAAATATCCCAATACTATTCTTTTGATGTTATGGGTTATGTCTTGAATATAAAGATTTTACACCAAACTACACTAATACTAATGAATTTTAACTGAGAATGTGCTTTGCAGGACAATTCCCTTGAACAATTCATTTCATCAGTGAATTTATTCTCAAGTCTTCTATTTTTTTACTTTACTAAAATAATTTCCTTTATAAATTATCTATTTTAGTCAATATATCCATGCCCTAGAGTCTCTCAATTGTAGTAATATTTACAAGATATAAATTTTAATTAGAAAATATGATCTCTGTTTTTAATTTAGTCAGATAAATATACTTCATGTAATCTTAGATTGTCAGGCTATTTCTGCACTAAAATGTTTTATCTCTCATAATATTTTCTATTTTATGCTATAGACACCATATGAGCTAAATAATCCAAATATTTATTTCTTAAACAGAGGAAAATGTAAAGTGAGGAATTTTTTAGTAGAGGAGTCAAATTTAAAAGAGAAGACAGGGATGCATTAGAAGACAAGATGAGGAAGGAAAAATAGGAAAACATATACACAGGTTGCAGCTACCACCAACCAACCACAAGAAAGAAAAACAGGGAAAATCTTACTGCCCTGACAGTTTTAACTAAACATGATCACCAAAGACATCTCTGCCATTTGCCTCAAATACCTAAAATATCTGCATGCAGTTTAGCTTCCCCATTGACTTCCAAAAGCTTAAAATATCAAAGACAACATTTTCTCACTGTTGCTAGCTTTATTATCCTCCTCCATAAATATGTGAATTAATACCCTGTATTTCACATTAGACCGTTGTGCTCTTTCACAAATTATTCATCAGATCTTAACAAGTTCATTGACAGGAGTAATGACATAAAGAGAAATTAAATATAATTTCATCGAAGTCGTGCTACTAAGTGCCACATCTGATCCTGAAGGTCAATTGAGGACCATTTCTTTTGCTACCCTTGCTCACTGAAAAAAAAAAAACAAAAAACAAAAAACTACTATCAGAAAATTATGAGCCACTTCTCCACTGAAAAAGAAAATGAGTGATACAGGCTAATGTATTTAAACCCTAAGTGCTTTGATTCCCTCATCTCTAAAGCGGAGATAAGTACCAATACCTCCCATAGGATTGTTGCAAGGATTAAGAATACATTCAAGGGATTAATCAAGGTGCTGCAACATGTAAGAACTCAATAAACCTTATGCAATTATTATTATTGCTGACAACTTTAGTTTGTGAAACCCTCCATTTACTTTTCTGTTTAAAAAATAAAAAAACAAACAAAACAACTATTCATAGGGGCCCCTATTCATAGGGGCCTATTCATAGGCGCAAGGGGTTAAGACGCAACCTATGAAGCTGTTCACAGCCTCTGCAGTTCCATACCTGGCAGGCCAGGGAGCAACCCACATGGCACAGCAGACTTCTGACTCATGCACTGCTCCCCTCAGCAGTGTATTTCAGTCAGTCTGCCTGTTCTGCTCCCCACTCTGTCTGTGGTGAATCCTCTCACCCCACATACTTCTGGCCTGTACCCTAGCTCTTGTATGCATAAATAAATAAATCGTAAAAAAAAAAAAGCTCATATCCTTGACTCTGCTCTTGATCTTTTACCATGGTGTCATCATCTCTCTGACTTAACTCTCTCCACCTTGGTCATCCACACTGGAATATGACAAACACATGACTGCCTCAGGAATGCTGCCTTTTCTGCTCTCTGTTTGGAAATATCCGGTTATGTCACCTCCCTTGTATATGCTTTTTGTTGTTGTTGTTAAAGTCCTTGCTAAAATATTTCCCAATCAGAAAAAATCATGCCCTAGCTCCTTCCCCTGATTTATTTTCCTTCAAAGGACTTAAAAGAACTTCATTTTACACATAGTCAACTGATTTATCTATCTCAGCATATTCCAATGATAATTTCATTCACAAAAAGAATTGTATAATAACACACATAAAAGTTTGATTGCTAACAGCTCAAAGATATTTTCAACCCAAATTGCATTAAAAAATGAATAATTTAGTATATTCATACAATGGAATTAATACTCAGCAATTAAAGGAAAGACATTGGTAGATGCATGATCACCAAGAACAGGAGAAACTACTGCCTCTAAAGTAAAAGAAACTGGGCCTCCCTGGTGGCACAAGGGGTTAAGCACAGCACTATGAAGCAATCTGCAGCCTTTGCAGCACAAGTTCAATCCCCGGCCGGCCAGGGAGCAGCCCACATGACACAACAGACCTCTCCTGACCTGCCCACTGCTCCACTCAGCAGTGTATTTCAGTGGATCTGCCTGTTCTGTTCCCCACTCTGTCTCTGGTGATTCTTCTAACCCCCACATCTCTGGCCTGTACCCCAGCTCTTGTATGCATAAATAAATAAATCTTAAAAATAAATAAATAAACAAATAAAGTAAAAGAAATCAAAACAGCTGTCTCTAGTGGAGACAATGATGACTGGGAAAGGCCATGTGAGAATTTTTTGGAGTGACAGAAATGCTTCCTATCTTTCTGCAGTCATGGAGTACAGGACTGTATATATTTGTCAAAATGCAAACTAACGTGTCACTGCATTTATCTCTTGCAAAATATACCTGCATTATAAAACAGAATCAAACAAAGCTGTTCAATGGCAATGGACACAAACTGTTTGCATGACCAAGAGTGGATAATTGGAGTGGCAAGACTAAATGTGGGCTTTTTTTATCTAAAATGTGATAAATGTTAATAATTGCAGTAGGTGACAGACTATGGGAAGAATTTATTTTCCCACTCTACCTTTCTCAGGGAATGTTTTGCAATATAAAAAGTTGGAAAAGGGCTTCCCTAGTGGTGCAAAGGGTTAAGTCTCAGCACTATCAAGCTATCCCAGCCACTGCAGCAGAAGTTCAATCTCTGACAAGAGAGCTAACCTACATGGCGCAGCAGACCTCTCCTGTCTTGCCTGCTGCTCCCCTCAGCAATGTATTTCAGTCAATCTGCCTGTTCTGTTCCCTACTCTGCCTCTGGTGAACACTCTTTCCACCCCCCATACACACACCTCTGGCCTAAACCCCAGACCTTGTATGCATAAATAAAAATAAATCTTTAAGGGCCTCCCCTGGTGGCGCAGCAGTTGAGCGCTGGGTTGCGAGGCTGCCCACACCTCTGCAGCGCCAGTTCGATCCCCAGCCACCAGCGAGGTTCCCACAAAAAAAATTTTTAAAAAATTTTAAAAAATAAAAAAATAAATCTTTAAAAAAAATGATATTCAATGACATAAATGCCAGAAAACTTTCCAGAATTATATAGAGGCAACAATCCAGTGATATAGGAAGTTTGATGACTCTGATACAATAAAAAGGAATTCACACCTAGAGAAACAGCTGAAAACATGTACACCAACTACTAATATATTAAATTAGTATTGAAGGGCTATTTTCAGGGTGAATAAATCAGTGTAGGATAAACTATGTAAGGTCCTGAAATGACAGATGTCCATTTTTTAAACATATAGATACCCCAAAAATACTACAACACATACCATGCCAAAGCCAACATATCTAACACCCACAAAGAATACTTTTTATTTTTCTTTTTAGAGAGAATTACCATGTTGCCTGCTTTAAAGACTCCTGTGAGTTGTAGAATATTGGAGTTAAAATCAAGACTGCATTAAGACAAATCTAAGGCACTAATACTGTACTAACCAAAAAGTATATGAAAGCAGGTTAAAAAAATAAAATTCAGGTGTTTATACAATATCTTTATAGGAAAAAAATCCATTTCAGACAAAATTTTATAATAAATGTGACAGCATGTGCATAAACCATAGTTTATATGCCCACAAAACCAACATATACGTGTAAACCACTCACTTCTTACCAAAAGAAGGCTACTGTCTGGTCAAATGTGTGGGCTGGTCTTTTTACATGACAGATAATTACATCCTCTTATAAAGAGATGTAAAACTTCTTATACCACCCAGGCATCAATCACATCAACTAGTAAATTTGGGGGATTAATACAATTCTTTTAAAAAATTACAAACTATGGGGAAATAAATCTTCCTTAGTAATAAATAAATCTTACTAAGTAAGATTTATTTGAGGCTGAGTTAGCACCAACTACCTCAAGCATAACAATATCCGAGAAACAAAAACCAAACCATAGAGAATCCAATGTGCAGATGGATCTCTACTACTTTATGGCAAAATATTGCTGAAGAAATCATCCTGTCTCTTCTGTCGTATGAAAATAAAGAATTCCATTAGATTAATAATATTAATTTAAAATTTTACTCTCTAACAGAAAGAAGCACATGAGTGAATTCCATAAAATAGTGACTATTGTAATCATTTCCTCTAAAATTAACTAAAAATATTTTCTGTTCAATAGAAATAAAGTTGAAAAGGAAAGAGAGGAATGGGGAAATTACAAACTTAGGACAAGAGCTATGATAAGCTATAGTGTTATGGGCTAAATGGATTCTTTTTTTTTTTAAGATTTATTTTATTTATTTATACAAGCACTGGGTGCAGTCAGAAGCGCAGGAGGGTGAGAGAATTCACCAGAGCCAGAGCGGGGAGCAGAGCAGGCAGAAGGACCAAAGTACACTGCTGAGGGGAGCAGCGGGCGGCAGGAGAGGTCTGCGCGCCATGTGGGACCCTCCTCCGGTGGCCAGGGAGCAGCCAGGGATCGAACCGGCGCTGCAGAGGCTGCTGGCAGCTTCGCAACCCAGCGCTCAACCACTGCACCACCAGGGAGGCCCCTAAATGGATTCTTAATCATGATGCTAAAGGCACAATGATTAAAAAAAGATTATAATTGGGCTTCATTAAAACTTAAATGATGAAAGATAAGCCAACCACGGATAAAAAATATTTGCAAAGCATATAGCCAACAAAGCACTTAAATTCAAAATATATAAATTATTCTCTAAATTCAACAGTTATAGCAAAAGACAGGACTCAGCGTATCATCAAAGAAGACAGAGAGGTTTCAAATAAGCACATGTTAGAGTCCTTATTACTAGCTAATAAGAATTGTGGGTGGTACTATAGAAAATCGTGAAATAAAATTGTAATCCTCAAAAATTGAAATGAAGACTGTAAGGATAGAGGGGAAAAGACATTCTAAAAGAGACTGAGGATATGGAGGATTTGTCAGATGACAGAAAGTGACTTCCAGAGGCCCAGTCAAAACTTTTCCAGAGTTGGGAATGATAGGAAGGGGAATCAATACAAAGAATTGAAAAATTTGACAAGTGAATGCCACATGGAGAGTGTAAGGACAAGAGAGTACCTTTGGGATTCCAAGAGTGATCAAGGTAAATAAAGACAAAAACTTAAGGAATTGAGTTTCCATATTCTCAAGATAGTTGACAACATTAGTGTGAGAGAAAGAAATAGTGATGGCAGGGCCTCCCTGGTGGCACAGTGGTTGAGAGCTGGGTTGCGAAGCTGCCCGTAGCCTCTGCAGTGCCGGTTCGATCCCCGGCTGCTCCCCGGCAAAGAAATAGTGATGGCAAAATAAATCTGGAGCCAATTCTTCCCTTCTCTCAGTGGTCTAATTTTTGTACTCAGTGCCCAGCATGGAGGCCACAGGGCTCTCTTTTGACACCAGCTGATTTTAGCCCCTTTATCAGTAAAAATTACAAGAAAAAATTAAAGAACACAACTTTCCTTTTTTTTTTTTTTAAGATTTTATTTATTTATTTATACAAGCACTGGGTACAGTCAGAAGCACGGGAGGGTGAGAGAATTCACCAGAGCCAGAGCAGGGAGCAGAACAGGCAGAAGGACCAAAGTACACTGCTGAGGGGAGCAGCGGGCAGCAGGAGAGGTCTGCGCACCATGTGGGACCCTCGCCCAGCGGCCGGGGATCGAACCGGTGCTGCAGAGGCTGCGGGCAGCTTTGCAACCCAGCGCTCAAACGCTGCGCTACCCAGAAGGCCCAAGAACACAACTTTCTACCCAAAAAAACTTTCAAGTCCAAAAACATACAGAGAAAAAAGCTCTCCCCCCTTTTAATTTTCACTCTAAACTTTGTTTCTATCTCATTTTTGATATCTACTTCTAACCAAGTAAAGACTGTTTACACTCAGTTTTCTTCCTTACATCTTTTTCCTCTCTACTTAGGACACTGGATACACAAAAAATATAATAATAATAATCCTCATTGCATCTCTTTTCAATGGTAAATGCATATAATAAACTTAAAATACTTATAATAAATAACTCTGAACTCATCGCCCAAGATGAGAAGTAAAACATTACCAATAATTTCCATTTGCTTATACATAGATTCCTACATCTTAAATTTTTTCACCCACTACTACCCAGCAAGCCACGCTCCTAAATTTTGTGCTTACCACTCCTTTGCATATACACACATACACAGTTATATTTTTAAAATTAGAAAACTTTAATTCCTTAATTGCTGGTTATTGCTGTTACGCAGATCTATACATAGTCACTTGACCTCAAATTAGATTCGTGTGCTCCATGAATGAAAATAATGGAAATTCCAAAATATTCCCAATGTAAACCCATATACACATAAAAACCACAACATACAGTAACAGCAACAAGTGGGAAGAATTTAGCAAAACTAGGTTAAACAGTAGGTGCCAGGCAGATACTTCAAATGATAATAACTGAGGTTCAAACCTCTTGTTATTAAGACTAAAAGCATCATGAAGATAGGGGGAAAAAAAGATGTCATTCTCTGAAAGGCAAGACTCATGGTAGTCCCTTGATGATAGAAACAAGGGAGGGAAAGTGTAGTAAGTCTCTTTTACCTATTCATGATATCAAAAGGAATAAAGGAACCCCTTGATGTTTTTATCATTTTCTTTTTCTGCAACATCTCGCACCAGACAGAAAAAGAACAATGATGCTCTAAAACCTCCTAAAATTCCTCTGTAATGCCTGCAACTTTTAAAAAGGATCTGAAATTTAACTTCCCCAAAAATACATTAAATTTTATACCTGCAAATTTTATCCTATAAACAAAACCCAATCTCAATTTATTTCTTTTCTTCATTTACAAAAATTCATACAGAATTTTATAATGTGTCAGGTGCTGTTCTAAGCAATCTGAAGGAAAACTAGCAATATTTGGAATAAATCAAAATGGTAGACTTCTGTATTAGGCAATAGTGGAACAACAAGAATTAGATTTACCTTCCTGCTGGTAAAACCTAGATTAAAAGAATGAAAAGATAACTTTCAGACAATGAACAACAGACAGCACAGGACAGTAATGCCTGAGACAAGGAAAACAATTTTCCTGAGTTCTGTGAATGCCCCAAAGTACTACTCATTCCTTTAAGATGTGTAAAAATGACTTCTCTTTAGATTAAGATGGCAGAAATGGGCATCCCCGGTGGTGCAGCAGTTGAGCGCTGGGTTGCGAAGCTGCCCGCAGCCTCTGCAGCACTGGTTCAATCCCAAGCCGCCAGGTGAGGATCCCACATGGCGCACAGACCTCTCTTGCCGCCCACTGCTCCCCTCAGCAGTGTACTTCATAGGTTTGCCTGTTCTGTTCCCCACACTGGCTCTGGTGAATTCTCTCACCCTCCCACGCTTCTGACTGTACCCAGTGCTTGTATAAATAAATAAATAAATCTTTAAAAAAAAAAAAAAAAGATGGCAGAGATGAGCATTCAAGTCACATACCATATGGCCCATAAATCTAATGTATTTCCTATCTGACCTTTCCAGAAAATGTTCACACAACCCTACCTCAGACTAAAAACTGTTCCAGCAATACCAAATAAAAGTCAAATAATTTAACTATATCTGAGAGCAAAGTCTAAAAATATTTCAAGGAATGCAAAATACCAGTCCCGAGCAATATAAAATTTACAATGCATGGCATCCACACAAATATTTCAAGGCATGTAGAAAAGCAAAATAACATGGCATAAAACAAGGATATAAAGCAATCATTAGAACACGATGACATTAAAATTGAGATGATAAACATACTCCATCTATTCAAGAAGGCAAAGGAGACTAGAAGCATGTTAAAAAGATATGAGCTATCTCCCCATAAACACATTCACATACCACCTATAAAAACTTAGAAAACATGGTGAGGCAGCAATCAAAACTATTGGAAATTCAAATGGAATAAAAAGGAAAAAAATGGGGCCTCCCTGGTGGTGCAGTGGTTGAGTGCTGGGCTGCGAGGGTGCACATAGCCTCTGCAGCACCGGTTTGTTCCCCGGCCACCGGCAAGGGTCCCACCAAAAAAAAAAAAAAAAGGAAAAAAATGAACAAAGCATTTATGAGTTATGAAACAGCATCAAGATAAATAAAATACATGGACTTCCTGGTGGTGCAGGGGTTAAAGTCTCAGTGCTATCAAGCTATCTCCAGACACTGCAGCATGAGTTCTATGCTACCCAAGTAGCTGACCAACATGGCGCAGCAGACCTCTCTTGTCTTGCCCGCTGCTCCCCTCAGCAGTGTCTATCAGTAGATCTGCCTGTTCTGCTTCCCACTCTGTGTCTGGTGAATCCTCTCATCCCTCACACTTCTGGTCTATGCCCCAGTTCTTTGTATGCATAAATAAATCTTTTAAAAAAGAGAGTGAGGAATAAAATATATGAAGAGAAGGGAAAGAAAATATTTTAATATGGTCAGCAAGACACTGTCAAATGGACATGAACACAAGTCATAAGACAGGAAGCAAATATTTCCACACAAATCAAAGAAAACGAGTATGTATCTTACTTCCAGAAAGTAAGTTTCAGAGCAAGGAATATTATGGGAAATTTCATTAACAATGAATGAATCAATTCATGAGGAGGACTTTAATCATCCTAAATAACTTTGCTCCTCAAAACAGTATCAAAATATGTAAGGCAAAAACTGATGAAATTACCATAATCACAAGCCATTATTATGGAAGATTCCAACAACCCTCTCTATAACTGATAGTATAAACGGACAATATCAGGATATAGTAGAACAAAATAATCATATTCTGGGTCCTTATACAAGTCTCAAGATGCTTAACAAGACTGGAACCAAATAAACTATGTCTTCTGATGATGATGACAGGATTAAACTAGAAAATTATTAACAGAAATATCGAGAAAAATCTCTTAAAACTCAGAAATAAGATACCCTTCTAAATAACTTACAGAATAAGGAGAAAATCACAAAGTAGCCTAGAAATGTGTTGGATTAAATGAAAAAAGAAACAAACATCACAGTTGTGTTGTTTCCACTTTTTGACTTTAATGAATAATGGTTCTATGTATTCATGTACAAGCTGTAAAGTAGTCATATTTTTTCTTTTATATTGGTTACAAACAGGAATAGAATTGCTGGGTCACATGGTAACTATATGTTTAATAATTCAAGGAAACTGCAGAGCTATTTTCCAATGACTATTTGATCTTACATTTTCAAAAGCCATGTATGAGAGTTTTAATCAGTCCACATTCTCACACATACTTTCATTACTATCTCTCTTTTGCATATAAGCATCTTAGGGGGACTTCTGACAATGAGAGTAAGGCTTTGTATTTGTTGTCGTTGTTACATAACTATGTCTGGCAAAACTGACCAAGACGTATTTTAAATTGATGCATTTTATTATAAATTATTTCTCAATTTCTATAAAAAGGTTTTTTTTTTAAATCTAAAAATCAAATAGGTTTGATTTTTTTAAACATTTAGTTTAAGTATCATTTAGATTATTATGAGTTTTCATTTTCACACCTAATGATATGTTATGATAAATGAACACAGATTTCCAAGAACACATCGTGTCCAATTCACTAAGACACCCACATTCCTCTTTTTACTTCTACAGTAAAAAGCATTTAAGCTGTACTGATAATTATCAGCAGCTCCATTACAAGTCTGTTTATTTGGGTCAGAATCATTAAGCTCACATGTAATTTAGTTGCTTCATATTACACCTTTGTTTTTATCTGATTTAAGATATCTGTCACTAACCCCTTTGATGTACTTTTAATAGTTTATACCAAGTCCTGTAAAAGGGAACCAACATTTCTTTTTAGAGGGTTGATTTAATTTAGGGTGAGCGTAACTTAAATAGGCTACAGCTGTCTTTATAATATGCCTTATCCTGATTGTTTGAAATTTAAAGTTTACTTACATAGGCTAATGGCTTTCCTATATATTAGTCCCCATATTAACTATTTTCATTGTTTTTCATCCTTAGATTAAACAACCAAGAATTTCAAAAACAATATGAAAATACTAAGACACCTGAAGATATTTTAGGCCTTTACGATGAAAAAAATATAGCTAAGCAGAATTATTTTTTACATACCTAAATAAATACCCAGCTATTTGATTTCTGCAGTTAGATCGGTACCAGAAACATTAGGAATTAATAAAAATATATCCTGATGATTATGAAAGTAACATACTATGAGACAGTGAGGCCTGAGTGAATAGGGGGTAAACTTTAAAGTGAAAAGTCCAGCTCTATCACTTATGAACTATTTGTCTTTATGCCAGGCACTTAGCTTCTGAACTTTAAGTCTATAAAACAGAAAAACAGTTTTCTATAAAACAGAAAATCAGTACTCTTGTTTTATTGGGGGTAAAGTGATAATAATGTATATAATCAACCTAGAATTTCATCTGAAAAATACAATCAAGCACAATTATTTCCTTCATTTTTAAATTTACTTTCTTTTCTATTTAGTATACTTCCCTCTCACTACAGCCCTCATAGAAGGTCCTAACTAAAGGTTTCAAATAGGTATAAACTAAGAATATCCTTCAATCACCTTCTAAAATTCAACATCCTGACATCACCAAAATTTAAAGCAGCAGTTCTTCTAAAACTGACATTCTCCCCTAAAAACACTGTTTCTTTGTCCAAAATCAATAAAGAAACTGAAGTTGAAGAGAACATCCATAAATGCTATAATTCACCTAAAGGGCAGGCTTAGCAAAAATTGGGTAAAAGCCTAAATGACAGCAAAGAGTGAAGGCCTCAATGATTAGCATTAGATGATATGAAAAAATTCACAAGACAAATTGAGAAGTAATTAGAGCAGTAAAACATTGGGGAAGGCCTAAATCTCATAGTTTGTCCATTGAAATGTCAATAAGTCTGTTTTCTGTTTGTAATACACTGGGGGTGAGTAAGCAAATGACTGTTAGGCTACTTTTGGAAGGTTGGTAGGGTTTTGGATGACAAACTGTGTGTGTGTGTGCATGTATGCTGTATATGTTGCATGTGTGTGTGTTTACAGAACGTATTTAACATTTAATAACACTGTTATTAAATTTGTACCAAAAAAAGATCACAGCATACATACCCTTGTAGAGAATTTACTCACAATTCTGAATTCCTACAAATCTGAACAGTTCAACAGCTCTTTCTTCGAACATGATAAAAACTACATTTAGGGGCCTCCCTGATGGCACAAAGAGTTAAGCACTGCACTATGAAACAGTCCACAGCCTCTGCAGCACAAATTCGATCCCCGGCTGGCCAGAGAGCAACCCACATGGAGAAGCAGACCTCTCCTGTCTCGCCGCTGCTCCCCTCAGCAGTGTATTTCAGTCAGTCTGCCTGTTCTGTTCCCCACTCTGTCTCTGGTGAATCCTATCAACCCCCGCATCTCTGGCCTGTAACCCAGCTCTTGTATGCATACATAAATAAATCTTAAAAAAAAAAAAAAACTACATTTAAGTTGTTGGAAAAGTATGAAAACTGAGCCTCCGTGGTGGAGTAAGAGGCTATGTCTCAGCACTATGAAGCTATCATCAGCCACTTCAGCATGAGTTCGATGCTGCCCAGGGAGCTAACCCACATGGCACAGCAGACCTTTCCTGTCTTACCTGCTGCTCCCATCAGCAGTGTATTTCAGCGAAGCCGCCTGTTCTGCTCCCCATTCTGTCTCTGGTGAATCCTCTCAGCCCCCGTACCTCTGGCCTACAACCCAGCTCTTGTATGCATTAAATAAAGTAAATCTTTAAAAAATTAAAAAGTATGAAAACTACAAATAGCTAGATGTATTTTAAGGAAAATATGAGAACTCAATACCTAGAAAGTACACTCTATTTGATAATTTACAAAAAAAAAATACACAAATGAGAAAACTCTAAGTTGTTCTCATGTTTGCTTAAAGAAAAATAACTTCAGCCATTCACATCATCAAAAAACAGCAAATGACTTTTTCCAGTATTACTGACTGCATGGGCAGTCTGATGACCACAAGCTTCAGAAAATATCTGGCATTTTCCTCCAATAGGGAAAAACAGGTTAGATAAACTTTTGACATTTTGAGATGTGAAATTGTAAGTTCCTTGCATAGAAGAACTAAAAATAGTAGTAAGTAATAATGAAATAATCTAAAAGAAAGAAGCCGCATTGTCAACCCAGTATTTCAGATGAGTACCAGAAATCTGGCTCATAGCCAGGAGAAAACTATTATTTGCAAAGAATTTACCTTTTGTCAGAATAAAGATTCTAGCTTATCAGAATCTGCTTTAAAGTATTTTTACACAAAGTTCAGGTATGAGGTACATTGGTCTATTAAGGGTTATGAATAAAGTTAAATCTCATTTCTAAGACTCTGGGGTTCAGGTCCAAGGCCAAATTTATTAGTCTTTCTCCATAAGCCGAAAGGAAACAGCATAAGCACAGGGATAAAATAATTCCTAACAGAGTACAAACACTATTAGATTTAAAAAAAAAAAAGTTAAACATTTAGTTACTGATAAATAATTTTGAAAAATATCTGATACAAAAGTAGAGTTCTAGTTTCTTTTTTGATAAATATTGAATAAACTCATTTTTGAACACCACTCATCCCACATATTAAGGACCACTCTGCATAGAGTCACAAAGATTTGTAAATCACTGTTCACATGATTCCAGAGAATCTCATAATAATCAGAGGTTGACAAGGTATGACAAGAAAATAATGAAAAAGTAAAAACAAAAACTTATAAATTCAGTTCTCACGAAAAATTGATTTAAAATTAGGAAAGAAAATATGGAAAAGATTTTTCTTTACAAGAAACTAAATACAAATGTCCCAAAAAACATCAAATGACAAGACAAATGGCAAACCGTACATGAACATGTATCTGTAATATAATATCACTAATAATCTTTACTAAGATTACAAAAAAGCATTTAATTTGCACTTAATTGTGCATTAACTATTTTTTGGAGATATAATTTGATTGCCCTAATATTCATCTTTTTAAGTATACATTTTAGTGGTTTTTAGTATTTTGTCAGGCATGTGCAACTGTCACCACTATTTTATTCCAAAACATTTTCATTACTCTATAAAGAAACCCTATACCTGGTGACATGGCATCTTCATTCCCACCTTTCCCTTATCGCTGGGCAATATATTTTATAGCAAAGATTTTTCTGAAAGTGCCTAATTTACCTTGAATTAAATTCTAGAAAGTGCTCTGAAAGATAACTAGTTTTAGTATAAGAATATGAATTAATTCAGCATAACTTTCTAAAAGAACATTGTATTTAAAAAATAGTAAAGCAGGTCTAAGTTCACACATAAAGTGATCAATTATTGACAGTGACCATGAAGCAGGAACACAAACTATATTGATACATTAAATGCCCACTAAATACAATGATAGCCTTCAATGTGATAAGAAAGATCCAAATCCTTCAGATTTTGACATTGAGTGAAAGTATCTTTGCTTTCTTATAGGTCATAGCTTTCTCAAGAGATGAAGCCATGTAGGATCAAGCCACCTTGTATTATTGACACCTTGTATCTAGCACTCAGTGAGGCACTCAAGATATGAAAACAGTGCACAAATTTAGTAAAGGGCAAACGAGTAATTAAAATTTAAGAAAAGTTAAGTCCTGTAGGAGCAGGAAGAGTTAGAAGGATAGGAGTGTTCTAAAAGAAAAAAATAACAAATAAAAAGGCTTAAGAGAAAAATGACGGATCATTAGAGGAAATGAAAAAAGTTCAGTACAACGATCACAAGGGGGTATTGTTGAGGTGAAGGTGCGGGAGATGAGAGACACCACTTACAGATGATCCCCAATAATGCTGAAAAAACACAGTTTATAAAAGATCTAATAGACTTGTTATGCAGCAGCTCTTACTAATTTTAACAGTTTGTATGTTCCTTTGTATTTTCTATTTATTCCCTTTATTTTCATTGCTATATTGTAATGACTAGGATCTATTTTCAATAGTAAATAGAGGTGGAGACAGAACACATCCCACAGAATAGTTTGTAATATATCACTGCTGAGTATCATGCTGGCTATAGATTTTTTCTTTATCTTTACCATATTGAGTATGTTCCTTTCCATTACTAATTTGCTCTCAGATTTTTTTTATCATAAACGGCTTTTGAGTTTTGTCAAAGGAGTTTTACATTTCTGTTGAAATGATCATTTGAGTTTTCTTCTTCATTCTATTACTACAGTGAATTATGCTGACTGATTTTCAAATATTAGCCAACCTTATATTCCTGGAATATCTCTTAATAGTGCTGATGTATCACCTCTTATATATCACTGGATTCTATTTAGTAACATTTACATGTAAATTACACCAAGAAAGAATTTAAAAGATAAAAAGAGGAAAGAATGATAGGAAAAGAGAGATAATTAAAGGAAGGGGAAACGGTCTAAGATATATGAAGGTGAGCATAAGAAAAACATGATAGCAGAACAGAATTAGTCAATAAAAGAGTTAAGCAATTCACATTGAGACAATCTTCCCCAAAAAGAACAAGAACCTATGTTTTTAAAAATCTAGGGGGTATAACAGTCAAATAGTACAATGACTACAAATAGAACAAAAAAAATTTGGGAGGGGCCTCCCCGGTGGCACAGCAGGTTGAGAGCAGGGCTGTGAAGCCAGGGAGATTCCCAAATGGTGTGACAGACCTCTCCTGTCTTGCCCACTGCTCCCCTCAGCAGTGTATTTTGGTCTGTCTACCTGTTCTGCTCCCCACTCTGTCTCTCGTGAATCCTCTTACCCTCCCACGTCTCTGGCCTCTACCCCAGTTCTTGTATAAAAATAAATAAATCTTAAAAAAAAAAAAAAGAGTATTACAAAAAAAAACTTCACAACTTCTGGATAAACTTTAAAAAATATAATACAATTAAAATATTTACATAACTTCTTTTTTAAAAAGACTTTAAAGTATACAAACAAGACTAATACAATTGCACTTTTAGTGTACATGCAAAAACACTGTGAATGGCAAATGCATTCTTTAGATAAAAGCTCAGATATTAAAAAGTCAGGCATTATTTAGGTATCCAAATAGCAGCTTTTAATTTCAACATTATTTGATGTTTTGAAAACATCTAAAACTTATACAATGTTTAAATTCAAAATTGAGACATTCATTATGAAAGCAAAAATCCAAGGTCAAAAGCCCTAAAGTACACTTTTTACAGAGCTAGAAATGCAGACTCATGTGCAATCAAGATAGTGGTGAAAACCAAGCTCTCCAAGGCACTAAACTTAACTGAGAAGAGTAAAGACAAGAAAACAACATAGACTTGGGAATGCCCACAGCAGAAAACTAAGCCAGAAACATAACAAAAGCAGCACAGTCAACAAGGAAGGGATCTGGGAAGAGTGATGCCATGAAAACCAAGAGAGAAGAGGGCTTCAAGAAAGCCAGCAAAGTCAGAGGCTAAATCAAGATCAAAGAGAATGAGGATAAATCAAAACCACAGTAGAAAGTGAATGGCCATATTGAATTGGTTAAGATTACCTATTTCCATCTCAACTGACAGAATAAAAGTTTATCTTGAGGGGAGGAGGGGAAGGGCATGGACACTTGGAAGAAAACAGACTTTAGTTATCATTCTTGCTGTCTGTTGTAGGAGACCAATAAAAGAGAAACTCTTTCTGAATGATTTGTTTCTTCTTAAAGGCTACACTCACCAAACTGTGGAGCAGGCAAGATTCTAGCCGCTCGAACAGGGCCATGTCGAACAGAAAATAGCTCCTGTGCTTCCCCACTGATCTGTAAAGACAGAAAAAAGTTCAGTAAATGAAAATGCAAATCAGATTATTATTATATAAAAACAAGATCTAAATTTCATCATAATTTTTGGTCTCAAATATAATACGGGAAATAGACACACATTTATTGATCACACACATAAAGTATATTCATATCTTAAGTTATAAATATCTTTAGAAAATTTTAAGAACATATACTTAATATGAATAGAAAAGTAAATGGTCTATTCTGGAAATTTACAGAAGTATGCTCAGTTCCTGTGTGACTGTCATTTCAGAGCACAATAACTATGATTGTTAAATTTAGTATTCAGTTTTCCATTTAAGAGAAGAGCAAATATTTTCAATATGCTGAAAATTTAACTGTTGTGGTAACTTTCATTAATATTTTGCAAATGAGAGGGGAAAAAAATACTGCATATGGAAGTGGGATGTGAATGACCTAGATAGCAGTTTTGGTTCTCGAACCAAACAACTAATAAGCTGTTAACCATCTTGAATAAATCCTTTAGCCTTTATAAACCTATTTTTTCTTCTTTTTAAAATATATTTGAATATTATATATATTGAATTTGTAAAACATAATTTGATACACATATATATATCAAAATGATTACTATGATCAAGCTAGATAATACATCTCCTAAGTTACCTTTTTTTGTAACGAGGTCACCTGAAGTCTACTTAGTATTTTTCCAGTATTCAATACAATACTATTAACTGTAGTCATTCCTGTACACTGTGTCCCTAGACTAATTTATCCTTTACAACAACTTTGTACCCTTTGACCAATATCTCCCTATTTTCCCCCACCTCCCAAAGACTACATTCTTTTACATTTATAAACAGATGGCAAAGCTGCTGAAGGACCTCAAATAATTTCAATAGTTTGTCAGTAAAAATTAATATGTAAGCATCATTAAATGATATCATTTTTACTAACAATACAGATCAAACAATAATGTATGAATACCTGTTCATTTTGAGTTATATCAGACATATCCTTCAGATATAAACAATATAGCATTCTACTAATCCAAAAGTTCTAAATGGTATGCTAAAATATGTGTTATGTGTAAAAACAACTGCATTCCAAGAGAACAGTTTGCTCAAGAGAACAATTTGCTGCTAATAGAAGTACTGAACAGATTAAATTAGAATTAGTTAAAAAAAAAAAGCTTTCCGGATTGCTCTAAGTGGTAAAGTAGTTCTCAATATATTTTCATAATTGCCAAGTGTTTGATGAAATACATAATGTCTCATAGGGAAAATGACAAACATAAAATTCTAAATAGCCAAGAATTTATAACATATGTATTAATGATCAACATTCACCAGAGGAAACATGTTGGTGGTATTTTTTTAATAGGCCTGCCAAACAAGTTAAAAATATTGAAAGTACATATAATTATAAAAGGCTTATGAATCTTCTAATATTAAAGTACAAATCTGCAGAGCTGCCTTTCAAATTAACTACTTTTTAGATCTGCATCTTCTCTACTGAATTTAAAAGCAATGAAGTGTAAATATTAGTTATAAATGTTTTATTACAACAGTGCTTTAAAGATCCATCATATTCATTGTGCCTATAAAAATTATTACATACAACTCAGTGTGTGATACAGATGTCTTTGGCTATTGCAGCAAGTCCCTATATAGATAGCCATTGGGATACAGAAGATGTGAGGAATATTAGGGTCTTCCCCACTGTCTATGCAACAAGAGCACCACCTATCACCAATTAAAAACACAAAAGCTAAAAACTCAGTACAGCAAATAATAAGAATTTATCTTTCTACAAATTCTTTTGTGAACACTAACTTTCTAAATTAAAACCATAGCCACTACAATACTATAGCTCTTAAGTCTACATTTTATTATAGAACATGATTGTCTCTAAATTTTAAATTTAGAAAAAGTTTAAATGGTCATTTGCTCAACTTCCCACCCAATACAGTAAACACACATTCGCTAAAATTCAAAATTACAATACCTTTGTTTTTAACCACATTTACACTAAAGGGTATATCACTACTGTAATCCCATTATGTTGTGATCTCCATTAAAAATGGATATGTGATCTCCAGTAAAACTGTCAATTTATTTAATTTTGAAAATAATTTGTTAGGGAATAGATAATATTCTTCAACACGTATACTACTATTAACACTGAAATGAAAAACAAATTACAAAAATACTGTAGAACTTGCACTGAAATAATTCAGAGAAATGAAAAACACTTCTCATTCTTAAGAAAAGAAGGTTTATACAAATATAACCAACACAGGTTTATACCTGTAACAACTCATGATATTCTAACACAAATTCTATTGCTCTGTACTATTATTTTCATATGCCATCGGTATACCATTTAGCTTTTGGTTCTATCAAATAAAGCCTTTTAACCACATTTAACTGACCTGCTATACTAAATTATACTAAATAGTAGAGAGTAAAACCTGTTGGATATTCACAATATGAAAAACATTTGTTAACACTGTGTTCAATACACAAGAGCTAAATTTAACATAGAAAAACAGATTTTAAAATTTGAACACACCATGCTTTTCATCACAATGGCTTTTAAAACAAACCTAAATGCCTTATTCTACCCTAAGCTTCTATTCTAAATCCCTGTTTATATGTACAGAAACAGGTAAGAAAAAAACATTGGAACTAACTACAAAACGCATCCACATATTTGTTACCCATCCTTCATTACCTCTAAGTTAAGATCCTAGAGTCTTCGTTTAATAACATATGGAAAAGGAGGGGGAGACTTTCTGTAACTATTTACAGATATTTGTGAGTAGATTAAAATCAAGACTGTTAGAAGAATAAGTGTAAAGCATCTTAGGTGAGCCCCATGTGTCAAACTCCCCAGAGGTGAGAACTCTCCAAATAGTACATGTCAATTCTACATAGGAATACAATCTCACAACAGAAACTGTGCTAACAAATGGTAGGATAAAATATGTACATTTTAGAAAGGACCCCAAGAAAATGGGTATGTCCTTAGAGGCTCTGCTTTAGCTGCCATTTCTGATTGTCTCTAATAATTTTACACTCACTACATTCCCTGGTAATACTGCTCTGCAAGGAGTGTCAAAACTGATTAGGCTATTTAGAAGACCTTCAAAGTGATTTTTTACCTTTCTTAAAAAGAAATCATTGAAAATTGCAGAGAATCTATGATGAGGATTTTACAGAATCTAAAAAAAATTACCAGGAGTGTAAATTCACTTTTAAACCATCAAAAATGCAAGGGTAGAACGACAAGGAAGGGGTGTACCAAGCAATGCTTCAACTTCCTGGCAACTGCAGTAACTGGGAGAGGAGGAAACTTCTCCAACAGTTCCTCATGGGTCTCTGCTTTGTTCTTACTGGCATTTTAATTTCTGATGACAGACTTTTGTTGTTTGGAGCATAAACCGGACGTACCAGTTTGGAGGCACAATAAGGAGAACAAAGAATGATTTGTTCACACTGTAAGGAAAAAATCTTTTCCAACCATAGAAAATAGCTTTCGCATGGTGAAAATATGCAAATTACATACCAAACCCAAAATGGGGGTGGCCTTGATGGGGGTGCAGAATACAAGTTGAGAATCTCACAACTCAATCTAAGGCAAAAGAAAATTATAACAGCCGAGACAATAATATACACACAGAGAAAAGGCTATAAAAGCTGTGGGAGAGCTCTGTGAGTGCTTTTAGAGAATTCTAAAAGCAAATGAAGGTCATCTAGTCCTCAGAACTAAACTTGATTCTGAAATTCTGATTTTTCAAAGGTATCTGACTACAAAAATAGAAAAGTCAATCAAATGCCGACGACAATGATAATATTGTACAATGACAGAATTTGGACAAGAGTGCACAACTACACCCTCAATTTGACACTGGTCAAGAGTATGACTGTGGTCTTTGATTTTTCTTAGCAAATTTAATGAAAGATAAACCATCCATAAACGTAAAACTTAATGAGCTTTCAATGTTAATACACCTGTTTAAAAAAAATACACCTCTTCACCAATACACATCAAAAAATAGAACACTAAGGGGGCCTCCCTGGTGGCACAAAGGGTTAAGACGCAGCACTATAAAGCAATCCACAGCCACTGGAGCACAAATTCAATTCCTGGCCAGGGAGGTGACCCACATGGTGTAGCAGACCTCTCCTGACTCGCCTGCTGCTCCCCTCAGCTGTATTTCAGTCAATCTGCCTGTTCTGTTCCCCACTCTGTCTCTGGTAAACCCTCTCACCCCCTGCTCCTCTGGCCTGTACCCCAGCTCTTGTATGCATAAATAAATAAATCTTAAAAAAAAAAAAAAAGAACACTAGAGATACTGAGATCTTAAAAAGATCTACCTACCCTTCCCAGACACAAACCCAGCTGAATAACCATAATCACTATCCTGATTTCTAATGCTTTACATAAGTTTCAGTTGTTCAATTTTATGTAAATGAAATCCTATGTTGTATTCTTTTGTGAATGGCTCCTTTCACACATTACAAACTTATGAAATTCATTCATGTTGTTGCATTTGACTGTAGTTTTTTATTCCTGTTGCTGTAACATTCCATTGTATGGAAATACTACAATTTATCCACTCTACTCTTGATGAACTTCTGGGTTGTTTCTATCAATAGTTTGGGGCCCTTAAGATGTCAGGGAAAATTGTGGAAAACTTTCAAATGGGAAAAAGGTTACTTAGTGTGTTCTTTCAATGGATTACCAAGAGTTGTCTAGTTGTCCCTTGGGATTATCTTTGTTTTGCCTGGGCTATTTTATTTTTTTATTTTTTTATTTTTTTTTAAATAGAGGCATGTTTTATTTATTTATTTATTTGTTTGTTTGTTTTGTTTATACATGCACTGGGTACAGTCAGAAGCACGGGAAGGTGAGAGAATTCACCAGAGCCAGAGCGGGGAGCAGAGCAGGCAGAAGGACCGAAGTACACTGCTGAGGGGAGCAGCGGGCGGCAGGAGAGGTCTGCGCGCCATGTGGGACCCTCCTCTGGTGGCCGGGGAGCAGCCGGGGATCGAACCGGCGCCGCAGAGGCCGCAGGCAGCTTCGCAACCCAGCGCTCAACCGCTGCGCCACCGGGGAGGCCCTTGCCTGGGCTATTTTATAATACTTTAAGAAAACTGACGGTAATGCAGTTGAATCTTGTCCATAGAAACGCTAATGAACTTACTCTGATAGAGTTACAGCCGACTTCCACTCCTTAAAAAGATAATTCCAAGCAGTATATCTTAGTCCAAATAGGATACTGACCACATTTGCATCTTTAACTAGTTCATTTCAGTGTTCCTAACCGTTTTCCTATATCTGTTCTTCAGATTTTCATTTGAACCAGATTGCCAAATATCTCATTAATTAATTAGTTAAATCAAATCTATGACCCCTGTCCACTTTTTAATTCTATGAATGCCATGATTTTATCATTCTTTAAATGTCATAAAGAATACCAATATGAATATTCTCATTAATGTTGGTTAATGAACACACATATATATTATTTGGGGGTATCTACTACCAGAATTGCTTTCAATTAGGAAATGAGGGTAGGCGTATGTACATATTTTGTAGATCTCGACAAAATAATTTTCCACAGACGCCATACCAATTTGCAATTCCACCAATAATGTAAGATAGTCCTACTTGCCCCACATCCACACCAACATTTAGAATTCAGCATCCTGGTGGGTGGTCACTGAGATCTCACTGTAGTTTTAATTGGCATTTTATTCTTGACTGGACATCTTTTCATATGCTTGTTGGAATTTATTTACACCATTTTATGAATGATTTTTAAAGTCTCTTGCCCCATACAGTTGCCTGATTCTAAGAGATTATGGATTTAAATCTATTAGGCACATTAAATGAAAGGCATAAATCAGTCTCCTCTGGGAAGGTAATGCCTCCTCAAACTAAACATATAAACAGTTTTTATTATAGTAGTGCTCTACCAGGGCAAATGATCTAAGACTTTTTTCCCAAAGGACTTTTGATTTCCAGAAATATAAGATAAATTAATACAGAATATAAATGAATTTTGAGAACTCATTTCAGTAGCTTTGGGAAAATGAAGAGCTTTTTATACCTTATCAAAGTCTTATCTTAATTCCAAATTCAGGACCTCCCTGGTGGCACAGCAGTTGAGCGCTGGTTTGTGAGGCTGCCCGCAGCCTCGGTAGCACTGGTTCGATGCCCAGCCGCCGGGTGAAGGTCCCACATGGCACGCAGACCTCTCCTGCCTCCCGCTGCTCCCCTCAGCAGTGTTCTTCGTCGTTCTGCCTGCTCTGCTCCCCACTCTGGCTCTGGTGAATTCTCTCACCCTCCCGCGCTTCTGACTGTACCCAGTGCTTGTGTAAAATAAATAAATAAATAAATCTTAAAAAAAAAAATTCCAAATTCAGTGATGACCAACCAACTAAGGTACAATGGATGAGTATAGGAACATGATATCCTTAAAAATAAAAATAAAAAATCAGAAGTATTAATTATATATATAATTTCTAGGCTAGAAATATAAATTGAAAGACTAGAACTACCAGACATGAAAGACAATAGAAAATGAGTACCTCAAGTACATCCTGACTAAGTAAAAAGTATCTTTCCTCACAGTTCCACAGATAAATAATGGCTATTTGTTCTACCCGGGAAGTCTGAGGGAGTAAAAACAGCCAACAAATCCCAACAGATGGAAGTCTGGAAGTTTTATTCTTTTCCTAAAATCACGGCCTATGGCAACAATGTCAAGTATGTACAATATGCCAGATCATCAGTTACAAATACCACACATCAACAACATCAATGATTCTAACAGTATATTTTAGTAAAAAATAAATTAGGCTTGTGTTTATTAGCTCAACAAATTGGCTAAATCTGAGTTTGGTTTTAAAATAAGGGTGTTGACATATCTATCTAGCAAGGCAACTGTGATGATTAAATTGTGTATTTAAACTATGGAACACATAGCTGGCACTCAAAGATAGTTAAAGCAATAAGATGCTTGTTAAATGAAATAATTAAATAAATAACTAAGTTTATATTGGCCTCATAACTCAACCTTAATGTTCTTTAGCCTAATTTTCCTTTGTCACACTGTTCTTAAAAGATGTTATTTTAAAAAAAGTTATTAATATTTAATACGTGGGCACTTCACAAAATACATTTTGGTACAACTCATTTCTTGAACCCCCTTCCTCCTTTTCCTACCCCCAGTATACTAAAGTACTTCCTATGCTTTGCCGTCACTAGTGCAGTAGTTCTTATCACACTACTTTCTCAGCCCCACTTTAGATCAAGTCAGTCTCCATCTTCTCTGGCAAATATTCCATAGTCATTCCAACTTTTATGTGTTTCTATAATGTTTTTATCTGCAACACATTTTCTTTATCAAGTGTAATGTAAAAACAGCCCATTTAAATATGTGAGTTACCAATCTTTTCTAAGTATTTCATGTGTAGTAATCACACAGACACAACTGAAATGGATTGCCTTCAAAAGAGTATTATTAGCTTTAAACTTAAAAAGTAACACCAATTTTTTAATTAAGAAGAAAAAGTAAACTGTGGACTTTACTTATTAAATGTGTCAATATTAGTACATTAATTTTAACAAATGTACCACACTAAGGCAAGATGTTAATAATAAACAAAAATGAGGGAGGAGAGAGTGAGGGGAATTCTCTGTACTTTCTATTCAACTTTTATGCAAACATGTAAAACTGTTTACATGTATACATGTATGGACATGGATATATGGGAAAAGTGAAAATTCCACAAATAAATTTAATTTTCCCTGCTTACCGCCAACAAAAATTGGGATAAAATGTAAAAATATAGGGGTGGAAGGGATGACGAGGTAATGAGGCCTATAGTCAGAAATTCAGCTCCTAAAGTAAGAAAAAGACCTCACTTAACCCATTTAAATAACCAAGTATAGTTACCATTTTGCTAATTGTATCACATGGACTAACCATACAGACAGTCCAACTGAACTGATGACATCTCTAAAAAGAAGACTGCCTTTATCAGTTTATTTAAATTAAAAAGTAATACAATTTTTTAATTAAGGAGAAAAGTAGAAAAAATAAGGAAGATGAAGGAAGGGCTGAGCAGCAGCATCTTATAGAAGGTATTCAATTATTAATCATCAAAAGAACTTCACCTAGCTACAAGTAGCCATTACAACCATAAAACAATTTCTAATAAGAACTTAGACTTTCTCTAGACTCACCCTGTGAGCTAATCTGATGATATATTTACATTTCAGATATATAAAAAAAAGAAAAATCCTCAAAAATCACCACTCCAAAGAGGTATTAGAATCTCCTACTAATATGCTGTATTCAAACAGTTTTAAAGGACCTCCCCGGTGGCTCAAGGGGTTAAGCCTCAGCACTTTGAAGCTATCCGCAGCCATTGCAGCAGGAGTTCATTAGATCCCCAGCCAAGGAGGTAAATAAACCACATGATGCAGCAGACCTCTCCTGTTGCACCCGCTGCTCCTGTCAGCAGTGTATTTCAGTCAATCTGCCTGTTCTGCTCCCCACTCTGTCTCTGGTGAATCTTCTCACCCTGCCCCACTCCCCCTGCCCTGCACCTCTGGCCTACACCCCAGCTCTTGTATGCATAAATAAATAAAATAAATCTTAAAAAATTAGTTTTAAAACTCAAGTCTTTCTCTCTAACAAGTCACTGCCAGTGGGTTGTTTTATATGTAAGAGCATTTCCCCAGCTATCAAATACTTAGCAAAGCACAGTCTGAAGAAAGTATTCCTAATAACAAAAAGTAATTCATCTCAAAGCTCCAAGAATGAGCTTTCTGAGAAAGAAGGGGACAAGTTTTTTGTTTTATTTTTGCCTACCTAACCACAAATGATTCAGTTAATGTCAGAGTGTTAGTATCTCTGTAACTTACTCTGCAAGCCATCAAGAAAAAAAAGCAAACCACAAAACCACCTAAAACACATATTTGTAAGGACTAACAACTTATAGAACAGATATTTGCTAACCACATAAAGCAGACTGCAGCCCAGTCTGTATTTTGGTCTTGACACTAAATTCAAAATACAAAACTTGAGGCAAGAAGGAAGTGAGTTTCAAGAACAATATGAAACCACAGAACACAAATAATGAATGGAACTTGTAATCATATTTTCATACTTCCAAATTTTTGCACACAAAGAGAAGAGTATTTTAAGGCAACTTTAACCTTTCTCCCTCAGCCTGATTTTTGAAAGGAAGATCAAAGAAAATCAGTTTAAACTCACATGTTCCTCCCGTTATGCAACACAGATTTAGACATTACACTTCAAAACCCCAGCCATTACTTCAGCACCACCAATCCAAATATCATTCCAGGGCTTTGAAGCAGCCCTAATGGTATCTTCCATTTGCAAGTAACACTTCTGTAGTCAAAAGATCTTACCCAGGGTAGATGTTAATGTAAAACCACTCAGACTACACAGACACAAACGCCTGCAGGCAGACTGGAAGGTGTTCAGAAGTCAATGTAACACCATTACAGAGAGTGTCAGCCTAGCAGCTGTCATAAACACTTCATAATCACTCGCACACAAAACTGGATCCCCTTTAACTTGCTATTTTGTGCTGAATACATGTCCAAGTGAAAAGAGAAAGAGAGAAAGGAGTGCTACAGATAAGCCAATCTTGGCTTTAGCCTTTTTCCACTTTCAAAAGAGTGTGTCATATCTTATTGGCACTATAAAGCTATCGTGATATAATCCATTGATTGAAGATACCTTTGCAATAGATATATTAACAAGGAGAAACTGATCATATTAAGTCAAAATCTAAGGTTTTTCTCCTGAAAAATAGGTATCATACTAATGTAAAAGGCTGACAAGTTGATAAAATATAATCAACCATGCACCAATGGTAGCTGGAAGTGGAACAAATGGAATGCACAGATATTGGGGGTGGAATTATATAATATGTGATAGTACAAGCACTTTTGAAAATGCTGGGCAATTTCTAATAAAGTTAAAAATATAACTACCCTAAAATCCAACTATTCCACACTCAAAAGCAGAGTACATCTTCTAAAATTATGTCCACAGAAGCTTTACAAATCAGAAACACAAATGCACGTCAAAAAGAATAGCTAATCAAACTGTGACATAACCAATCAGTGGAATAAAACACTGTAATAAAAACAAAAACAAAAAAGTACAAACTACTGCAACATGCAACAACATAAGTGAATCTAAAAAAAATGTACCAAGCAAAAAAAAAAGGGGGGGGCATAAAAATGACACTGTACCTCTATTATATGAAATTCAACACAGGAAAAACTAATCTGTGGTGAGAATAGTGATTAATTTACATGGGGTGAGAGGGAATATTGACTTTCTGAGTAAGAAAAGCATCCCACATTTTGTTCCCCATAATGATTTCATTTATTTATGATATTTACAAACACACAAACATAAACATACATATACTCACACACAGGGGAAAAGTCATCAAACTATAGACTTCAGATCTGTGCATTTAAGGAATGTGTATCTTAATTTTTAAACATACATCCATCATAATACCATGGTGCAAGCAGACAATGGAATATTACTCAGTAGTAAAAAGAAATGAGCTATTAAGCCATGAAAAGACACAGGGGAAACTTAAATGCTTATCACTAAGTGAAAGAAGTCAATTTGAAATAGCTACATACAGCATGATTCCAAATATATGCCATTCTGGGAAGGCAAAACTACACACAGTAGAAAGATCGGTGGTTGCCAGAAATTGGGAAAGTAGCATAGAGGATTTTTAGAGCACTGAAGTGGCAGAACACAGAGGATTTTTAAAAGGCAGTGATACTATAAAAGTAGATACAGGTCATTTAACATTTGTCAAAATGTATAGAAAGGCACCAACAGAAGTGAATTCAGTGTAAACCATGGACTTCAGGTGACAATGTGTCAGTGTAGATTTATCTATTGTAGCAAATCTTTTCATTCTGATACATAATGTTGATGGTGGGGACTCTGCATTTGTGGAGGCAGGAAAATTCTGTACTTTGTGTTCAATTTTGTTATGATCCTAAATAAAACTGCTCTAAAAAACAAGCCTATTTTTTCAAAGGTACCAAAGATGCTGAGCTGGTTAAATGAGCTTTACTTTTGGGCCTCCCCGGTGGCGCAGCGGTTGAGCGCTAGGTTGTGAAGCTGCCCGCAGCTTCTGCAGCACCGGCTCAATCTCCGCCAGGCGAGGGTCCCACATGGCGCGCAGACCTCTCCTGCCGCCCGCTGCTCCCCTCAGAAGTGTACTTCGTTGGTCTGCCTGTTCTGTTCCCCGCTCTGGCTCTGGTGAATTCTCTCACCCTCTCGCACTTCTAACTGTACCCAGTGCTTGTATAAATAAATCTTTTTAAAAAAATGAGCTTTAATTTTCCTCAACTGTAAGAGGAGACCAACACCAACTAGTAAAACTGATAGGATAATAGACAATAATGAGCAATGTGTCTAAAAGAATGTGTTATTTTCTGATTATTAAAATGACCATGTTATTTGTTATAGTTATCATCAAACTTTACTGAGCAGTACACAAGTCAAAATTCCTCCAGGTCTCCCATCACCATGCAGTGGTCAGTAGTACTCAATTTACACCTCCACTGATCACCATCTCTGAGGACAGGGTTTCTCAGCCTTAGTACTACTGACATTTTGGACTGAAAATCCTTTGTTTTGAGGGGCTGTCCTGTATATTATAGGATGCTTAGCAGCATCTGTGAATTTTACCGACTATGCCAGTAGCAACTTCCAATCATAAAAAATGCAGACATACAAAAAGTCTGCAAACATAGCCAAATGTCCCCATAGGGGCAAAAATCACTCCCATTTGGGAAATATTAACACTAACTGCAGTCACATAGTGATGTCTCCCACAAGTAGACCATGATGTCTTAAAGGCAGCGCTCAGATCTTTGCTACATTTACATCTCCTAATACCCGGCAACGACCCTAAAGTATTACAGAGGAAGAATAGAAAACGTATAGGGTTCGTAATGCCTGGGGACATTTATAATTATCACAATCTTTATGGAGGGCTTAGCTTCAGGCATATAGAGGTGATAGATGTGACTTCAGGCTTCAGGCATCTATAGATGTGACTTCATATCCTACAAAATACAGGACAGCCCCCTCCCCCCTAAGAGAAAGAATCATGTATTCAAAAGGTCAATAATGACAAGACTCTGATATTGTACTACAGTTTATATAACATGTCACCTTTAGCAGAAGCTAGTAGAGGGTACACAGGATAATAAATAATTTCCAAGAAACCCTGATTCTGCAATTACCTCCAAGTAAAAGTTTTTTAAAATCAATTAAAAAAATAAACAAATGCACCAAAGAAAAAGAATAAAATTATCTTTTTATAATTTTATTATAAAGAGATAACAAAAATTATCCACAGATACATGGTGTTATTGCAATCAAGTAGGGGAAATAATAGTCCTTTCAAGAAAGAGTACTAAAAGTCAAGCAGGCTATCTTTCCTTTTTTAATTAAAAAGTCTTGACCCCCATCTCATACACACAAAAAAATTTCCAATGGATTATAAACCTAAAGGTAAAAACAACATTCTAAAAGAAAACATAGGCAAATGTATTCATGATCTTAGAATAAACAAGGATGCAAACAACATTAACAATACAGTAAAACACTTAAATTCTGAACCATCAAAAGACAACATTAAGAAAGTAACAGTGGGGCCTCCCTGGTGGCATAGGGGTTAAAGACAGGGCTATCAAGCTGTTGCCAGCAACTGCTTCAAGACTTCAATACCCAGCCAATCCCCAGCTGATGGGCAGGCGAGGGAGCTAACCCGCATGGTGCAACAGGCCTTTCCAGTCTCACCCGCTGCTCCCCTTAGCAGTGTATTTCAGTAGATCTGCCTGTTCTGCGCCCTATTCTGTCTTTGGTGAATTCTCTCACACGCACCCCCACCCCTACATCTCTGGCCTACACCCCAGTTCTTGTATGCATAAATAAATAAATCTTTTTTTAAAAAAGTGAAAGTGTAAGAATGGTTATAAAGGACTATTGGGACAAATGATAAAATTAGGAAAAGGATTGTGGATTATATAATAGTATTGTAATCAAATTTAAATGTTGAGGTTTTGATAAATGCTATGACTGTATAAGATAATAAGTTCTTTCTTAGGAAATACATACTGAATTATTTATGGAAAGGTGGGGGCCTGCTTTCTCCAACTTATATGTGGTTGTATATAAGTTCTATATGGTTATATATGGTTCACAAAAATATGCAAAAATGAAAACATTAAGAAAGCAAAAAAAGAGCAAAATATCTATAATTGTTAAATCTAGGTAATGGATAACAGGAGGTCCTTTACAAGCTATAAATTTTCTGGAAATTTTAAATTATCGCAAAATAAAAATCATTCTTTAAACCCTATAGTGAGACACTGACAAATACCCACCAGAATGTTTAAAATTTAGAAGACTGGGCCTCCCTGGTGGTACAGGTGGTTGGGCACAGCGCTGTGAAGCTGTCATCAGCCTCTGCAGTGCCAGTTTGATCCCCAACGGCGGCGGAGCAGCCCACATGGCACAGTAGACCTCTCCTGTCTCGCCCGCTGCTCCCCTGAAGTGTATTTCGGTCATTCTGCTGTTCTGTTCCCCACTCTGTCTCTGGTGAATCCTCTCACCCTCCCACACATCTGGCCAGTACCCCAGTTCTTGTATAAATAAAATAAATCTTTAAAAAAAATTTTAAAAGACTGACAATGCCAAGAGCTAGTAAAAATGTGGAGCAAGTGAAACTTTCATACATTGCTGGTAGGAGTACATATTGGTCAAAACAACTGTCTGGTAGTATCTACTAATATTAAAATATGCCTACACTATGATATAGCAAAATCCACTCCTAGGTCTTTCCAGAAGAAATGAGTACTTACGTCCATCCAAGAAACATACAAGAATGTTCAAAGCAGATTAATCTTAATACTCAAAAACTGGAAACAGCAAAACCATCTATTCGTTTTATAATAGGCTTTTAAAAATGCATCTTATTCACAAACAAAAAAAAACTACATCACAAAAATAAGAAAAAAATTACACACAGTAATAAGAATCCCACTGTCATACTGTTAAGAGAAGCCAGACCAAAAAAAGCACAGACTAAACTACTACCTGCAATATTTACTTTTACTTCAAGAATACAAAAAACTAATCTCTGGTGACGTAAGTCAAAACAGTGGATAGTTGGAGATAAAAGGAGGCTATTTTTTTTATCAAATATAGAAATGTTTTTTAGAATAGAAAAACAAAAATATATGAAATAAGGATTCCAATTGACAATAATAAATCTCAAACTCATTCTAGACTACCTGTATCGGGGCCTCCCCGGTGGCGCAGCGGTTGAGCGCTGGGTTGCGAAGCTGCCCGCGGCCTCTGCGGCGCCGGTTCGATCCCCGGCTGCTCCCCGGCCACCGGAGGAGGGTCCCACATGGCGCGCAGACCTCTCCTGCCGCCCGCTGCTCCCCTCAGCAGTGTCCTTCGGTCCTTCTGCCTGCTCTGCTCCCCGCTCTGTCTCTGGGGAATCCTCTCACCCTCCCGCACATCTGGCCTGTACCCAGTGCATGTATAAACAAAACAAACAAACAAACCAGCAAACAAATAAATAAAAGCATGCCTCTATAAAAAAAAAAAAAAAAAAGTTTAGACTACCTGTATCAAATCAACAAAAGTCACATAAAGCCACATTAAAATACAATGAAAGCTTAAAGTGCAAATGCAAGGCTTCTCTACTATGACACCTAAGAAACATACTCCAGAAAAAAAAAAAATTCTCCATTAATAAGTGAATTCCATGTAAACTGTTCAAGCCACAATGGAAAGCTATATAGAGGCTCCTCAAAACACTAAAAATGGAACTACCACATGACCCAGCCATTCCACTCCTACTAATTTACCCAAAGAACATAAAAATTGGAAAGGAAACCTGCACAGCTATGTTTACTGCAGCATTATTTACAACAGCCAAGATATGGAAACAATCTAAATGCCCCAAAACAAATGAATGGATCAAGAAGATGTGGTACATATACACCATGGAATAGTACTCAGTGATCAAAAAGATAAACTCATGCCACTTGCATCAACATGGAGGGAGCTAGAAGGGTTTATGTTAAGTGAAATAAGGCAGAAAGAAAAGATAAATATCAAATAGTTTCACATACATGTGGAATATAGAGAAACCAAACAAAGGGTCAGAAAAAAGACAAGCCTTGTAAGCTGACCATACATCTGAGGCATCGAGGAGGGGAGGGAGAGGAAGAGGTCAAAATAGGAGAGGGGATAGCACAAGGGAATATGTTGGTGGATCACAGGTGAAACAGTGGTGAGAGAACTATGGAAAGTACACCTGAGGGAAGAAGAAAAATACTGTCCAAAAATTAACACTAATTTAAGAAAAAAAGTACTTCATCTAGAGGCCTTCCCGGTGGCGCAGAAGCTTGAGCACAGCGCTGTGAAGCTGTCCACAGCCTCTGTAGCACCAGTTTGATTCCCGGCCGGCCAGGGAGATTCTCACATGGCGCGGCAGACCTCTCCTGTCACACCTGCTGCTCCCCTCTGCAGTGTATTTCGGTCCATCTGCCTGTTCTGCTTCCTGCCCCATCTCTGGTGAATTCTCTCACCCACCCGCGCCTCTGACCTGTACCCCAGTGCTTGTATAAATAAATAAATCTTAAAAAAAAAAAAGTACTTCATCTAAAAATAAACTTAAAAATAAAGTAAAAATAAAAATCTGAAAACATTACAGGTGGATTGCAGAAGTTATTTTAGTATTATTCATCACTGGTTTTGTTCACTTCATAAGGTGCTATTCCACCTTCCACCACATTAGTCCTCTTTCCACTAACAAGAGACTGGATCAAAAAAAAAAATAAAGCCATACTCTCAAAAAAAAAGAAGGCGGCAATTTTTTGATTGAGTTCCATATTCAAACTTTCTCTGCTTGCCAGTTTCCCAAAGCACTGACTTGAGACTGCTCCCAAACAAAACCCATAAAAATTGTTTCCTGGCTAGCAACCTTAACATGGCAAGGTCTATTGGCACCCAACTTCTAATAAATAATAAACTAATTGGTATTTACCTCAAATATGCCTTTGCATGTTTTCTCTAATGCTTTTCGTGTAAAAGCTACACTAAAAGCTTTAGGGCAAATATTTCCTTTCAAGGGAACAGCTGCACAATATCTTAGCTCAATGTGTTAGCGACACCTAGTGTCACAATACTGAAATACAGTCATGCACTGCTTAACAGGAATTACATGCCATGAGGTAATTTTGTCCTTGTGCAAACATCAAAATTGTGTTTACACAAACCTAGATGGTATAGCCTAATATGCACAGAGGTTATTTATAGAAACAACCATTGCATTTGCAGTGTGGTGCTGACCAAAATCTTATCCCCGCACACAACTGTATATTCAAAAGCTCTAAGAAAACACCCCAAACGTTAACTTCGAACCTATGATATATTGTTCCTCACAATACAATTGTCATCTTCTAGATGCTGTAATGAATTCATTTTCAAGATTTCTGAAAATATTAAGCATTTCAAAAAAGAATGAAAAAACTAAGTAGGCATTAAATAGAAAGTACGAAAAATACACTAGGCTATTACAAAGTTACCATCCTGGGTTTCTTATTTACTGAAAATTTTAAATAAGAACGCTTTATTACTTAAACTATACTGCACAATGCAAATTTGGCCTTATGACTTAACTTTTAACATAATGTAAGTCTAAGTCTAACAACCAAATTCTGTTTCTTCTGCAACTATGCTATCTTATACACCAGCCAGCACCAGCCCAGTTCAAGACCTGGAAAATATCTGACTCTTACTTCTAAATGTCTTTATCACTTATCACAACAAACTTAGTTCAGGGTCTTACCATCTCATATTTGGACAATGTTGAAACTGCCTCCCAACCAACCTCATCATCTTTTCTTGTCTTCTTATTTTCTAGTCACTCCATTGCCAGAATAAGATCAATTAAATATGGATTTTGAAATTTATCTCTATCACTCAAAAAATTTGAACAAGTCCCTACCAACTGAAAGATCTAAAATTCCAACTCTTCATCCTAAAATCTCTTCCCTGCTACCATTCAGTTATTTGAAAAGATGAAATCTACCCTTTGCCACAACATGGATAAAATGTGAGGTAAATTATGCTATGTAAAATAAGTCATAAAGGAAAATTACTATATAGTATCTCTCACATGTGGGATATAAATATTCAAAGCAAATGAACTAACAAAACAAAATAACTCTTAGACTCTATAGAAAATATGGTGGTCACCAGAAGGGAAGGCGAAAGGTAGGAAGAAAGAGTAGAGGGAGTCAATTTGGCAGTGGAAACTAGAACTTTGGTGCTGAGTACAGAAAAACATATTCACATATTGATATGTGAGATTTAATCCAAAATTTATAGTTTCATAAACTAATGATAAACTATATATATGATACATATAAAAAATATGAAATTTCCTCCCTGAAACTTCTATATATCATTTCATGAAAACAGAGAGTAAACAACCACTAAAATGTATGTCAAGAATCCTAAGAAGTTATTCGTGTTAAATGAAATAATGAATGACTGCAATATCTGACATATATTCATTGTCATAAACAACAATTCCTCCAACTTGAGGCCTATTGATAGTGTTAGTCAAACCACAATAGAGAGACACAATTTTTTTTTTTTATTTCCATTCTGGCACAAAGAGATACGTCTGTAAACTATAAACACAAGTTTAGATGATGTGCAAGCGAATAGCTATCAGTTAGTAAAAGTTCACTCTCATTTGGTTCCTACAGTAACAAGCATCCCACACATTATTACCAGTTTGTAATATTACCAGCACCAGTACATGCTCCACATATCTAAAATCAAACAATATGGTCTCCCTGGTGGTGCAGTGGTTGAGCACTGGGCTGTGAAGCTGCCCGCAGCCTGTGCAGGGCCGGTTCGATCCCCGGCCATGGTGCGACAGACCTCTCCTACAGTGCCTGCTGCTCCCCTCAGCAGTGTATTTCTTCATCAGTCTGCTGTTCTGTTCCCCGCTCTGGCTCTGGTGATATCTCTCACCCCCCCGCGCTTCTGACTATACCCAGTGCTTGTATAAAATAAATAAATAAATCTTTAAAAATAAATAAATAAATAAAATAAAACTATCTTTTTCACCCGAATTTGCTCTTTATATTTTCCTCCTTTTATAAAAGGTATCACTGTCTACCTCTGTACAAAGTCCTCCAATGGCTTCTAAAACTCAATTTCTCTTGTTTAATAAAGCAAAAACATTATACAAGTCCTAAAAGATGTATAAAAGACAACAAAAACATTTTAAAAACGCTCAACATTTCATAATCATGGAAAAGCTAATGAAAACCAGGATACATCACCCATCAGAATAGCTAAAAATAAAAATACAACACCAAATTTTGTCGAAGTGGTGGAACAACTCATACACCATTGGGGGAAATGTAAAATAGTACGGCTACTTTGGAAAGAGGTTTAGAGAACTGTTGTAAAACTAACCACATTCCTAACCTATGAAGCAGAATTCCACTTACATATATTTGCCTAAGAGAAATGAACACATTTACAAAACAATTTACAAGAATCTTCATGACAGCATTATTCATAATAAGCAAAAGCTACAAATTAGGCCAGCAATTCATTAAGAGAGGGAACAGACTACAGTACAGACACTGGAATATCATTCAGCAATAAAAAAGATCAAACAATATGGGTGAATCTCACAAATATGCTGAGTGAAATAAAACTTACACAAAAAAGCATTCATACTGTATAACAGAATAGTACAGGAAGTTCTAAAACAGGCAAAAAAAGAGCAGTGGTTGCTTGTGGATAAGGTGGAGGAAAAAAATCAACTGGGAACAGTCATAAGGGAAATTTCTTAAGTGATAATCATGATCTGTATCTTAACAGAAACAGCAATTACACAGGTAGATGAACTTGTCAAAGCTCAGAAAATGTATACTTAAGACTTGTGTATTTAATTGTACATAAATTGTAATAAAAATTAATCAAATGCTGAACTTGAATAATACGCACACTAAAGTAGAAAAAGGACAGTAGTCAGTGTTTGTAATTCATATTGAAATGTGCCCAATAAAATGGATAGATAGACAAGAGAAAAAGCAAGCATAGTAAAATTTTAATGCTATAATCTAGGTGATAGGTACATATATATATATATTTATATATATATATATATATATATATATATATATATAGCTTCACTGTAAACCTGTTTCAACTATCTCTGTACTCAGAAATTCTCAAGTCCTTCCAATGGTCTACAAAGCCCAAGCTCATCACCATTTCTAGGACACCACCTTGCCCACCCAGCTCCAGGTAAATTGCCTTCTTGATCCTAAATATAAGAAACATAATTCTATCAGAGTACAGGCTTTGAAATGCCCTTCCCTCAAATCCCCATGAGGATTACTCCTCTACCTCTCTCAAACCTTTGAGAGGCCTCCCCAGACCACCCCATATATTATAGCAACCCACATCAACCACCCCACCATAACAACTAGCACCTCCTAGCACAGTATGTTTATTAATTATCATCTTCCTCACCCTCCAACCCACCTAACAAAAATGGCTTCATTTCTCTCATAGTTGCTACCTAGGACCTTGAACAAATTCTGGGATGTAAAAGGCAATCAATAAATCTTTGCTGAGTGAATGAATTAATAAATGAACAAGACATTAATAAATGGCAAGACATTAAAAGAATGCAATGTGGCAAATCTATCAAGTCTTACTATAGCTACCTTTTATTGCTCTCTCCAAATTGCAGGATTATACAGATATTTATTTCAATGTTCTTTAAGAAAAAAAATTTAGGAAATCTATGTCAATGTTCAAGTGTAGAGAAAAGAACATTTCTACCTCAGAGTCTCTGAATCACTGTCTGCTCTTTTCAATGTAGCCTGGCTAAATCTTAACTTCTGTGCTACTTCCTTATTATAGTTTTATTCTTTTCTTTATATTGCAATTTAAGTTGTATGTTAATTTATTTTTATTTAAACCTCTCCATGAGCTCTGCTAGAGTAAAAGCCATGTCTATTTTGCTCGCCCAAAATATATATTTTATCCCAGACTGTACTGAATAAGTGAACACCATTTAAGTCCTCATAGCACCAAGTTCATGCACCAATCAACCTATGTGTAACACTAGGAGAAAAAAATAAAACAATCCAGTCAAGAAATGGGCAGAAGAACTTAAAAGACATTTCTCCAAAGAGGAAATACAAATGGAAAAATGTTCAACATCCCTTATAATCAGGGAAATGCAAATCAAAACCACACTGAGATATCACCTTACACCAGTAAGAATGGCACATATCAAAAAAACATGCAACAACAAATGTTGGCGAGGATGTGGTGAAAAAGGAACTCTCCTGCATTGCTGGTGGGAGTGCAAACTGGTCCAACCACTATGGAAAGCTGTCTGGAGGCTCTCAGTCTACTAAAAATGGAGCTTCCATATGACCCGGCAATTCCACTCCTAGGAATCTACCCAAGGTCACAAAAACATTGATTCAAAAGAACACCTGTACACCTATGTTTATTGCAGCACTATTTACAATAGGTAAAACCTGGAAACAACCCAAATGCCCAAAAATAGATGACTGGATCAAGAAGATGCGGCGTATATACACAATGGTATATTATTCAGCAATCAAAAAAGATAAATTCATGCCATTCACAACAACATGGATGGAACTGGAAGGACTTATGCTCAGTGAAATAAGCCAGAAGGAAAAAGAAAAATATCAGATGGTTTCACTTATAGCAGGAATATAGGGGAAACAAATAACACATCAGTGTAAAAAAATAGTAACAGTACAAAACAAAACAAAGCAAAAACGAACAATTATAAATCAGAGACATACTGCAGGGGAGGAGGAGGGAGAGGGATCAGAGGGAGGGAGGGGGGAGCATAGAGGACTGAGGTGATGGTGCACGGGTGCATTGGAGAAGGAAACTCTATGGGGACTACACCTGAGGAGGTGGGGGGAAGCAAGTATTATTTAAAAATGAACAATGATGTAAAAAATAAAAAAATTAATATAAAAGGGCCTCCCCTGATGGCGCAGAGGTTGAGCGCTGGGCTGCGAAGCTGCCTGCAGCCTCTATAGTGCCGGTTCAATCCCCGGCCACCTGCGAGGGTCCTACGTGGCGCAACAGACCTCTCCTGCTGCGCCCTCTGCTCCCCTCAGCAGTGTATTCCATCTGTCTGTTCTGTTCCCTGCTCTGGCTCTGGTGAATTCTCTCACCCTCCTGTGCTTCTGACTGTACCCAGTGCTTGTATAAATAAATAAATCTTTAAAAAAAATTAATATAAAAAATAAATGAAGGGAAATAAAAACAATGTTAAAAAAAAAAAGAATATCTTACCAAAAACAGGCAGTGACAATGTCAGGGGTAGGTGAGAGGAGGGCCTGTTTATCCAAAGCATCAACATAACAAATCATTCTTTCTTATGGAAGGTACATCATACCTTCTTACAATGAAAACTAAAACTTAACTGCCAAACTACTTGCATGACAAATCATCTGCTATCCTGTTTGGGGAGTAATGATGTGTATCTCTTGGCTCATGGCTTTGAATTTAAAGGCAGACAGAACTGAGTTTGAATTCCAGTTCCACTTCCTACAAGCAGTGTGACCTTACCAACTCCAGAATGGAGCAACCTCTACCTCGCAGTATACAACAGATGAGATAATGCATATACCAAGTTCTGTGAACAAAGAAAAAGCTGAATTGATAGAACAGAAGAAACTTATTTCCCCAAACTGCCTCCTGCTTCTTGAATCAGACCTCAAAGGACAATACTACCACAACAGTACACAGCTAGTCAATGAAAATTCATTGAAGAAAAGATTATTTAAGCTTCTCAAAATACAGTATGGGCATAAACATTACTTTAAAGAAGTAATTTAAATTATGCGGAAGACCTTTAAATTACTCACAGATAAATATAAGTTCACTTTGAATCTATGAAAAGTAATACCTCTAATTATAACTGAAACAAGTGGGCAGCTGAGTGCCGCCAAAGGAATGTGCTCAGTCCAGTCAGCAGCCCTCATCACACAAAGCTCAGCCTTCTTGTTAAAGCTCTAGCTTCCTCTTCGCCTTCAAGTCTGTCAACAAACAGACTAATGGATCACAGCATAGTCCCCATTAGTAAGAAGAAGTCACATTCATAAAATCCTTTCTTCTGATCACAACCTAGAAAGATTTCTCTTGCTAGGTAGGGAAACAACAACAACAACAAAACACTGCTGGATTGTAAATCCTTTGTCCCTGCCTGTGGCATAATAGTTAAATTACAAACAGCATTGCAGAGCCTTGAATAATGTCAACCACACATCCCTAAAGGCAAAAGAAAGAGAACACTAACTCTATGTCATGTCAGCAGAATTCTTGTACCTCTGCAAAATAAAGCATTTTTTAAAAACAAGAATAAAAACCCTTCAGCTGTGCAACCAGCTTGAAAAAAATTTACAACGCAAATCCTAAATACCTAATGACACATAATTATATGATTAGATGAAAGATGAAATCATCATAAGTGATTAATCAAAGAATGATTTTTCACTTGAAATGTAAGAAGAATTTGAAATCCAATGTCCTTGTTACTTAACAATTCTTATGCCACTATAGCCAAATTCTGTACTCAAGGAAAAAAATGAAAAAATAAGAAAAAAACTAAAAGCAAATAAGTAAGTTAAAAATTAACAAAAAGCGGGGTGGCGCAGCGGTTGAGCGCTGGGTTGCGAAGCTGCCCGCAGCCTCTGCAGTGCTGGTTCGATCCCCGGCTGCTCCCCGGCCACTGGAGGAGGGTCCCACATGGTGCGCAGACCTCTCCTGCCGCCCGCTGCTCCCCTCAGCAGTGTACTTCGGTCTGCCTGCTCTGCTCCCTGCTCTGGCTCTGGTGAATTCTCTCACCCTCCCGTGGTTCTGACTGTACCCAGTGCTTGTATAAATAAATAAAAATAAATCTTTAAAAAAAAAAAAATTAACAAAAAGCGAAAAAAAAAATAGAAAAAATAAAAACAAATTCTATATTTAAGAGTATCCTGAATTCCATTAAATCTGAGGGAATGCATGTTTCTTATAAATCTTTTAAGAAGTAACCATAATTTTCAAAAAGAACAACAAAAAAATTCTAGCTGAAACAAGGGGATACAAACAAGTTTGGGGAATTCATTTGTTAAAGGCACAAATTAAAATTATATTGGGGCCTCCCTGGTGGTGCAAGGGATTAAGCACCACACTATGAAGCAATCCACAGCCTCTGTGGCAGGGGTTCCATCCCTGGCCACCCAGGGAGATTCCCGCATGGCGCAGCAGACCTCTCCTGTCTCCCCCACTGCTCTCCTCAGCAGTGTACTTAGGTCAGTCTGCCTGTTCTGTTCCCCACTCTGTCTCTGGTGAATCCTTTCACCTCCCACACCTCTGGCCTGTATCCCAGCTTGTATGCATAAATAAATAAATCTTTAAAAAAATAAAATAAAATTATATTGGTCCTGAACTCCCAATTACAAGAGAACCTCACAGTAGAAGTCTCCCGACCAACCTCCAATTACTGGAGGGACAGGATATTTAGGTCATGCCCAAACACTTGGAATCTAAGCACAAAAAGCTAAGTGTGAAGTCCCTACCATACCTTGCTGGGCCAGAATCCTACCATGCCTCTTCCTCATTTAGGACATTTTATTTTAGGTCATCCCAAAATGGAATATGTAGGATTTAAAAAGCAAAGTGGGACCAATATTAGGCAATTTAAAATATTTCTCCAAATTGGGATTTATACAGACATAAAATAACCTTTGTTCAAGTATATGTATAACATCATTTTCGTAATACCAAAAAAAAAAAAAAAAAAGCCTAGGACATTTGTTTTTCATTAACAGGGAGGGAAAATAAATTAGCAAAAATCCAAATAATAGAATTTTTACACAAATAGTCAATGAAGACATTTTCTGAATACTGACATTAAGTGAAAAACAAAAAGGACATAAGAAATTAGAAATTCTGGTTGCTTTACAGTAAGGGAAACTGGGGTCCAGATGTAGGAGGGGGCTGTTTTGTCCTTCTTACCTCCTTGTGCGCACTATGAATGTTTTAACTGATAGAGAACACTGATTTTTTTAAAAAATGATCGTTGATTTAAAAAAAGAATACCTTCAGTAAGCCCATTTAGTCTTCTGTAAAATGGGGGAAACAATTAATAATAATGTCTACATGATAGAGCCGCCATAACAAAACATGAGCTCCTGCATATAAAGTGATTCCCATAATTCCTGGCCCACCTTACAAGTCACTTACAGCAGCTTTCATTTCCCACTTGCCCATTATTGCTTGAGGTTTGTATGGTGTTGCCACAGAGCAGTCTCTTAGCAACTGCTTTTGAAATAAATGGATGAGGCCTTAGGAAAGTATGGTTAGATCTCACATCAGCTGGCATGCTGGAAAGTATTCTATCTTTGGGATTTAACTATTTTCATACTTACAGGGATGCTCCACACTTGCATTCCATCACTGTAGCCAATCATAACCAGCAAAGGTGGCTCATTCCCAGTGCTATGTATTTCATTAAATTCCATATTTCTTGATGTATCTATATTATAATTAAGTAACAAAGAAGCAAATTAAAGATACAATGTCAAAAACAAACAAAAAGATATAAAACAAAAAGAAAAGCACAATGTCAAGCAAGGAAACAAAACACTTTTAATGCCATTAGTGACAACTGTTTAGGTTGTTTTTCAATAAAGTGCACAAGTAATTAGAAGACATCATTCAATAAAAAGTGAACAACAAGCTGAAATGATAAAACTAGGTTTATTATGTAAGACTACTTACAATTACCAGCACAAATAAGGTTTTTAAAAAATCAAGCCCAAAGGGAAGTGGGAGTCCCATAGACTATGGAAAAGGATTATGGGTGCTTTAGTAATGGGTGTTGAGTTGCAACATACATCTGAAGGTGTGACTATATACCCACAAAATGTATATAATGTTGTAAACCATTGTTACCTCAATAAAAATAATACCATAAAAATAAATTACTAAGCTCAAGCTAGAAAACTAAGGAGTTATAATATCAGGATCAAAACTATGTACAAATGATAAATGAAAATGAAATATTTTGCCAAAAAACATGTAAACATGAAGTGTAATCACTTAGAATTTCTAGTGTTTGTAAATTTAACAATGACGTTCCTTTATGCAAAGGAAGTGAATCCTGATATATCCTGAAGACACTAGGCATATTACTACTACTAAAGAATTACATGTTCATCAGTGAATACTATGTATCATACAAGAGTATCTTAAGACATATTTTTATGTAACAAAACTATTGTACCTCAGGAATCACTAATTGAGGGTAGGGTAGGGGCTGGAGCAAGTAGTAGGAGGGGCCCAATGGTCTATGGTAAGGGACTATGGGTGTTTTGGTGGTAGGTGTGTGTGTGAACCTAGTCCTCCAAATCATATACAGTGTTATAAACCATTGGTACTGCAATAAAAATAAAATCACTAATTAAAACATTCTATTTTCAGATCATAATTTTGTCTTCCAGCAAGTTTACTCAGCTATTTCCTTTATATCCACTCTTTCACTTAATTACCACCTCCAGTCCACTGACACCCGACTTCTCCCTACTCTTTCAACCATCTTAAATGTACACTCTTTTCATATTATGTTCTTTGATCAATCATCTTTGTGCCTTCTGTCAATAATCTACATTTTTTTATCCCTTGATCTTTGTACGTTACCCAACTAGCAAAACTCAAATCTCAGCTGAACCCAATCTTAAGATCTGGGGTATAAGCCAGAGGTAAGGGAGGGAGGTTGGTGAGAGGATTCACCAGAGACAGAGTGAGGAGCAGAACAGGCAGACCTACTGAAACACACTGCTGAGGGGAGCAGGCGGCAAGACAGGAGAGATCTGCTGCGCCATGTGGGTTAGCTCCCTGGCTAGCCAGGAATGGAACTTGTGCTGCAGTGGCTGCTGATAACTTCATAGTGCTCCTTGCGCCCCGAGGGAGGCCGTGAAACTTATTCTACCGTTTCTTTAATTACTTTCTTAAATCTTCTCCAAGTTCTAACCCCACCCAACCTGTCATCACTCAGCAGATAATCTGCTCATACTGCACAAGGAAACTAGAAATTTCCTGTTTCCAAAGACCTGTGTATATCTGTATGCCCTGCAATAGTGTGGTTCACAAGAAATATATCATTTGATCATTAAATGACCAAAATGCTATTTCTCATACTGATTTGGTCTTCACTCACAATAGTTACTGGGAATGTTAAAGTTCTTTTATATTAACAAAGGCAACTTTTGGAAAACATTTATGGATGGGGGCTAGCTGCTATGAAAATAAGCATGGAGGGTTGACATTCCAGTTCTACCCTCTCAAGTCCAGAGAGGGGAGAGGGGCTGGGGATTCAATCAATTTCCAATGGCTAATGACTTGATTATACCTGGGATACAGTGAAGCCTCCACATAAGCCTAAGAGGGCTTCCAGGTTGGTTAATATATACAGATTTGGGGGAGAAGTACACACCTAGAGAGTGGACTGGAGCTCCCCACCTTTTGCCCACATCAACTCTTCCATCTCCTACTAGTCGCTGCAATAAATCTATGATATAATGAATAAACCAGTTTCCAGAGTTCCTTGTTCTATTCAATCAAATATGATTGGAATGGTAGTTGCCTGAGACTTGCAAGAAGGGATGAATGTGGAGTGGTTAAATGAATAGAGAGAGCTTAGTTTTACAAGACTAAAAGAGTTCTATAGATTGGTTACATGACAGTGAGAATGTATTTAATCCTGAACTGTAGATGGTAAAGTGACTAATTTTTGCTATGTTTTTATATTTTTCTAAAGATTCCTTCACAAATGAAGAATAAGCCTGTTGAACATAAATAATGACAACAAAGAATAGCAGTAAAAATTGCTATCAGAAATGATCAAATCAGGATGGGCTAGGGTTAGTAAGAATTTCCCCTCGCAGTCTAGAAAGTTGGCAGTTCTTGTTATCTAGAGCAAACCAACTGGTTAATCTGATATGTTTGGGGACTGAAAACTATATACTCACTTTTAGAGTGAGAAAAAAATAGGATATTAAACCACACTGGCTACTTCTAACAACTTTTACAGTACAACGCCTTACAAAAACAAGTTTAGGGTATAAATCGGAATGCCTAAAAGCAAAAAAAGAACAGTGCCATCATACCAAGGGTTTATTAATCATGCTCTCTAATGAGCTCCACAAGTAAGAGTCACTTCCCAACACCAAGCCAAAGTCTGTACACTGACTAGAAACAGAGATACCAAGAAGGTCCAGGAATACAGAATCCCAACAACTCAAGTTCTTTTGGAAGAATCTCCTGTTAGTCATTACTCCACTCCCAACTATGATAAGCCATAATCAGTTGGGCTGCAGTCCAGAGGCAAGTGGCCAACTGGTATCACTTTATAATTCAAAGCAGAAAAGCAGAGGTCCCAAGTTTTGTGACAGAAACAAAGAGTAATCACAGAGCCGACTTCAATTTAAACATTGTAACTTTCAGACTGATTAACAGCTAATAGTTTCATTAATAAGGTAAGATAACTTAAATTTATAGACAGTTAATAGACATCTTAATTGTTTTGCCAGAAAAACTCCAAGTCTGACAAAGAGAAGCCCGGATGACTAACGCAATCTCCAGGTACACAAAACTCCTCTACAATGAAGCAGACTACTAGCATGGCTAGCATATGGCTGCTGTCCAAAGATTCTACTCCAGTATCTCCCACTAGGTGAAAGACAAAAGGCAGTAATCAAGGCATTACATCCAAGCTGTAACAGGCATAATCAGGGAAGGGCAGACTGGCTGATCACGAAACCCCTATACAAAAAAAAGTAAGTCCTAGTTAGCCTTCTTCAGGGTGTCCTTCCCACAGCCAAATTTTCAATCAATTGTAAATATCTCAAAACTTTGTGATACAAAGACCTGATCTCAGCAGAAACATTCTTGGAGAAAACACAAATAAGAGACAAAGTTAAGAATTGCTGTTTTAAAAAAGGAAGGAAGACAGGAAGGCAGGCAGGCAGTCTATCTATTAAGAAATTGAAGGGGCCTCCCTGTTGGCACAAGGGATTAAGCATCAGCACCATGAAGCAGTCTGCAGCTACTGCAGCACAAGTTCAATCCCCGGCCAGGGAGCTACATACATGGCGCAGCAGACCTCTCCTGTCTCACCCGCTGCTCCCCTCAGCAGTGTATTTCAGTAGATCTGCCTGTCCTGTTCCCCTCTCTGTCTCTGGTGAATCCTCTCACCCCCCCCCCCACCGCTGGCCTGTACCCCAGCTCTTGTATGCATAAATAAATAAATCTTTAAAAAAAAAAAAAAAGAACTTATTTTGAAAACTAAAAAGTTACTATAAGAAAACATAATCTAAAAAGTAAAGTAAGGATTCTCTATTTGGAATCAGGTGAACCTCCAACCAACAAACATTTAATTCATATGTTCCAAAATGTTAAAACCATACCATTTAAATCTGCATTTTCAAATCTGACCCAGACTATTTTCTCCTTTTCTTCTGTTAGAGGTGATCCACTGTAAGCCTGCAGAGTAAACAGAAATGTTTTTAATTCAAATGTTTTACAGGGGCCTCCCTGGTGGTGCAAAGGGTTAAGACACAGCACTATGAGGCTGCTCACAGCCACTGCAACACAAGTTCGATCCCCAACCAGGGAGGTGACTCACATGACACAGCAGACCTCTCCTGTCTCGCCCACTGCTCCCCTCAGCAGTATGTTTCGGTCAGTCTGCCTGTTCTGTTCCCCACTCTGTCTCTGGTGAATCCTCTTAACCCCCATACCTCTGGCCTGTACCCCAGTTCTTGTAGGCATAAATAAATCTTTAAAAAAAAAAACACAAATGTTTTACAGTCTAATATAATTGATGTTCAAAACAAAGAGTAACTTATTAAATAAGACCAACCCTATCCCTCCCCACTTTTAACTTCACTCACCCTATATCTTGGCAACTAGCACATTTTTTTAACATTTACTCCCAAAGAAAGTTATCTAGGAATGCAATAACCTTGGTCAAAAAGTGGGTTATTAAAGAACTGCAGAAGGGCCTCCCTGGTGGCGCAGTGGTTGAGCGCTGGGTTGCGAAGCTGCCTGCAGCCTCTGCAGCGCCGGTTCGATCCCCGGCTACTCCCCGGCCACCAGAGGAGGGTCCCACATGGCGCGCAGACCTCTCCTGCCACCCGCTGCTCCCCTCAGCAGTGTGTACTTCGGTCCTTCTGCCTGCTCTGCTCCCCGCTCTGGCTCTGGTGAATTCTCTCCCCCTCCTGCGCTTCTGACTGTACCCAGTGCTTGTATAAATAAATAAATAAATCTTAAAAAAAAAAGAACTGCAGAAACCTAAAATACAATGATCATAGTCTATTATGAAGCATCACTGTAATTCAAAGCACCAAAACACTATCCTGTACATTGATGAACAAATATGAAAGTTTAAGAAATAAACAAAACTATCCAGGAGTTTATGATCAGACAATTACACTCTTTCAAGAATTTTCTATAGTATTACTTTCTGCTCAGTTCCAGTTCTGGGCAAAGGGCACCAGCCAGTGTTAGGGGTGGAAAAAAGACTACTTTTTCAGTCTCTTATCTGGCTTCTAGACCCAACCTATTAACTAGTTCATGAAAGCCTGCAAGGTTTGCAAAGATAAGCATAAACTGCCTAGGAAAAGGGTCAACAATACCCATCAGCACTCAAAAGGAGTCATCGCCCCATAAAATAAGCATTTTCATTTAAATTTTTTTGTCAACAAAGAGCTACAAGATTTTCAGTTATAATGGGGGCGGCTGCAATTGTATGGGGAATATAAAAATAAAATTTAAAAAAAAAAGATTTTCAGTTATAAAGTATTACTGGGGTCACAATATTATTTATTATCAAAAGCATACAAAACCTCCATGCCATATATTTGTTTTATATGACCAGCTTTAAATTTTCATACCAATTACAGACCCCTTACACCACACCATACAAGCTTAAAGCCACTGAAAATACTAGAAGATAGCATTACTTTCATAGTAGGTTTACTATACAAAAAAATTATCTTAGCTATCCTCAGGATTTCAACTGTCTTTTTTTAACGAACAAGTGAGACATGTCTAAGTCAGTTCATTCCTCTGGACAAAAGAAAACCTGTACTAGAACCAGCTAATTCATTAACTTTTATCTTCAACCACCTTACTCTCATCTTTTTTTCCTGTGGTCTTGCTCTGTTCATCCTTGAAAACTTTTTTTTAATAAACTATTTTGGAATAATTTTAGATTATTAAACAGTACAGAATTCTCATATACCACTTAGTCGGTATCCCTATCTAATCTAATCAAATCTTACCTTACCAGGGTCCATTTGTCAAAACTAGAAGACTAAATCGCTACATTACTATTAAGCCGAGACTATTTGGACTTCACCAGTTTCACGACTAATGTCCTTTTCTCTGCTCCATGATCCAATTTGGGCCACCACACATTTGGACAACTTCCTTTTTCCCTATGTAAGGCGCCAGAAAAATAACATCTTTCAAAATGTTCTTCAGTTTAGCTGATTATAAAACTGCTTATCACCTGCAGTGTGATTCACTTCCCCCAATTTCTTTGCAACACGCTTTGAGTTCTGGGCAATACGCTGAATAAAGCAAAGTTAGAAAAAAAAAAAAAAAACATTCAGCGTGTTGGGATTCTTGAACTTTTCTTTCCAGTTCAGGATGAAACAAGAGTTTGACAACCAAGGTTTTGTGTGCCTTTGCTTAGTCTTCAAATTTTCCTCTCTTTAACAGACATGCTTGTTTTTTACTAAGCATTTTTGAGAAAATTCTCTGAAGATGACTAAAGCATGCAAGTGTTGCTTCTTATGTCTCTTCCTGCGGGTTCACTCCTAGCATGTGACAGCGTGCCATTTTGCCTCTCAGCTTGTGATGTCATTTACCCATGTTGAGATTTTCTCGGTTTGGCAGAAACCCACACAGGGTCCATCCAGCTTTCACTTGCTATCTTAATGGAGATCACTGCACCACCACACAAAGAGTCTGAGGTTGTTTTTTCCCCAGCATTGATTACTAGCTTCATTGATTCTTCAATGAAGGTATAGCTGTTCAAGCCCTCGTATTTAGCATCATTATGTTTGTGGGGTTGTTTTTTTATTTTTATTCTTGTGTTGAAGAACTGGGGTGTAGGCCAGAGATGAAGCAGGTGAGCGGATTCACCAGAGACAGAGCAGGGAGCAGGACAGGCTGCTCTACTGAAATACACTGCTGAGGGGAGCATATGAGACAGGAGTGGTCTGCTGCACCATGTGGGTTAGCTCCCTGGCTGAGTATCGAACTCAGGCCTCTGTAGTGGGCTGTCATGGTGGCAGGGCTGAGACTTAACCCCTCAGCCACCATAAAGGCCCAGCATTGTAACTTTTACCTCAATTCTTGACAGGATTTATTTACTTCTCCTTTTATTCCTTATCTAATTTCTAACACCTATATACATTTATCAGCACAAAGTTCTTGCTAAATTTTAAAAGATATAGGCACAATCACTGTAATTAAGTTGTGTTTTAATTTTTCACTGGAGAGAAGTCACTTCCACCCTAAACTATGTCTTTGGCAAAATACCGATTTCATGGGAGGGGCTCTGAAGGCTGGGTGGAGGTTGACTTTGGAAAAAAAAGACACAAGTAAACTTCTATAAGGGTGTATACTGGGAGAACCTAATCTCCTTATCCCCTTTCTAAAGAGAAGGCAGAACTTGAATGGTCCTATCTTTATCTACTGTGCCTTCCCAGTACCCTCCCCAACTGACATTCCCTTTTTCTACCACTCCCTGAAGCCACTGTCTTGTGTACGTTATCAAAATGGATTTTAGCTACATGGATGGATCAGTTAGTCAATGCTGGGATTCTCCTATGTACATAAGAGATGTACATACTATATTAAACTTCCTTTTCTTTCTTTCTTTTTTTTTTTTTTTTTGCTATGTTTTACTTATTTCTTTTATGGTGATGGGGAGGTTAAAAAGAAAAAGTTGAGTTTCTGCTTTAAAGAGCTTTCCCAAAGAGTGGGTATTCATTTTCATTATAATCATTACATATCATGGATGAACACTGTTCTCCTGGCTTCCATGAGAGTCTCAATTTAAGGTAACATGTATAACATGTTATTCTGAAATTCAGTGTATTCATTGAGCATATATGGGGTGTCCCCTTGTGCTCTTGTTGTCAATACCAATATGAAAAATATTGGCAGTTCAGTTACAGAACAAATTTTAAAAATCATAAGTACAGGGCCTCCCCGGTGGCACAGCGGTTGAGCGCTGGGTTGCGAAGCTGCCCGCAGCCTCTGCAGCGCCGGTTCAATCCCCGGCTCTCCCCGACCACAGGAGGAGGGTCCCACATGGCGCGCAGACCTCTCCTGCTGCCCGCTGCTCCCCTCAGCAGTGTACTTCAGTCCTTCTGCCTGCTCTGCTCCCCTCTCTGGCTCTGGTGAATTCTCTCACCCTCCCGCGCTTCTGACTGTACCCAGTGCTTGTATAAATAAATAAAGTAAATAAATAAATCTTTAAAAAAAAAATCATAAGTACAGCTTATGTTTAATTTGGATCTAAGCTAATAACTGAGAAATCATTTAGCAATAAGGTTCTCTGATATTTATATACCCTGTGAAACTGCACTTAATTATGGGACTGCTGATTCTAACAGCTGCACAATTAACATAGGAATAGGCAAAAATTATAAATCTGGATGCCAAATTCTAAACAAAAAGCAATCTCATTTTCGCCTATCTATAAATAGAGGATAAGAATTATCTGAATAATGTTAAATAAAGAGCAGAAGGTATTTAGAAGTGAGAAAATAAATTTTTTTCATTAAATCTTCCAGTTCACAAAATGCCTGTAAGGAAAATAGCAACATAAGACTAAAGATTAGTTACATTGCTATTATTCAGAACTTCTTGAAAGTAAAAAATGAATATGAATCAACTTCCTTGGTTTAAAGTTAATTGCCTTACAGTTTGTTATTTTGTAACTTCAAATCTATGTTACTCTTGAAAATTTAAAACAGAAAGTAAAATAATATAGCAAGTCAGAAACTTCACCCATACAACTAGACAGATGTTTATAGTTTTGGGGTATCCTAAAGCCTCTTTTCTCTAGTCAACCAAAAATACTTGCTATACACGGTTTCCACTAGCACAAAAGGTGCTTTTGTAACAAGTTGATAAAGAGGCACTCTTGAGGCAGGCAAATTACAAAAATTTAAAAATACCCCTTCCTTGGAAGTGCAGTCTCCTGCCAGGGCTAAGAGCTTAAGAGAAAGGAACAATTCATAGAACAAATTGGATCTCAGCCCCCCCCATTGCTCTCCAAGGTCTGCCATTCTGTGCAGAATTTAAGATGTATAGTTACAGCAATCTTGATGCCTACCATTCCCAGTTAGCCAGTTTCCTTCAAAATCAAATACCCAGCCTTCCCTTTCATTTCAACCAATGCTACTTCCAGTGTCCTTGGGAACCTGACTCTTACTTCTTTCTTTGCTGATTCCCTTAGCAATCAAATATTCAGAATGTACTATCATGTGTAACACTTACTGATAGGTTGCTATTATCTCTGGTTGGTTCCCTTTTTTTTTTTTTAATTTATTTATTTATACAAGCACTGGATACAGTTAGAAGCGCAGAAGGGTGAGAGAATTCACCAGAGCCAGAGCAGGGAACAGAACAGGCAGAAGGACTGAAGTACACTGCTGAGGGGAGCAGTGGGGGGCAGGAGAGGTCTGTGCGCCATGTGGGACCCTCACCCAGTGGCCGGGGATCAAACCAGCGCTGCAGAGGCTGCAGGCAGCTTCGCAACCCAGCCATCAACTGCTGTGCTACCGGGGAGGCCCTGGTTGTTTCCCTTATTAACCAAGCTCCTCAAGAAAGGAAACCATTTATTTTTCCTTACATGCCCCACAGACCTTCTTTTGCTGACCAAGATTCATTCAAGCTGACTTAATAAAGAATTACCAGGCCTCTCTGGTGGCAGAAGGGGTTAAGACACAACCTATGAAGCTATCCACAGCCACTGCAGCATGAGTTTGATCCCCGACCAGGGAGCAACCCACATGGCACAGCAGACCTCTCCTGACCCACCTGCTGCTCCCTTCAGCAGTGTATTTCACTCAATCTACCTGTTCTGCTCCCACTCTGTCTCTGGTGAATCCTCTCTCCGCCCCCATACCTCTGGCCTGTACCCCAGTTCTTGTATGAATAAATAAATCTTTTTTTAAAAAAAAAAGAATACCGGGCCTCCCTGGTGGTTCAGCGGTTGAGCGCTGGGTTGCAAAGCTGCCCGAAGCCTCCATGGTGCCGGTTCAATCCCCAGCTGCTCCCCGGCCAACAAAGGAGGGTCCCGCATGGCACGCAGACCTCTCCTGCCGCCCGCTGCTCCCCTCAGCAGTGTACTTCGGTCCTTCAGCTTGCTCTGCTCCCCACTCTGGCTCTGGTGAATTCTCTCACCCTCCCGTGCTTCTGACTGTACCCAGTGCTTGTATAAATAAATAAATAAATCTTTAAAAAAAAAAATACCAACATTCTCTGACACTTGCCTTTATTGGATGAATACAGTTTATTTAATACAACTGAAATACGGATTTTAGACTTTTCAAGGAAGCTGGGAGACTGGTTCTATGAATGTGTTTTTTGAACAGTTAAGTTACAAAAACCTTGGCAGTCAGAGAAAACGGACATTATCAAAAGGAAACCTTTCCTTTCAATAATTCTACTATGCAATGTTTCCCAAAGCTACTGTTTCACAAGAATCAGCTGAGATTCTACTACAGACAAAAGCTACTGAATGCCCTATAAGAGAGGGGCCTGGTAATTATTCTTAATGTTAAGTCTAGGCAACAGTGCATTAGAGATGATCCTAGGAGGGCTGGTTGCTCTTACTGCTTAACAGTAAGGGGCTTACTCTCATATAAGCTAGAGTAAAAAGACATCCTGACGTGGCATTAAAATTCTGTTCAATATGTAAGAGATGCAGATGTGTGCTCAGTATAGTATTTAGTTAATATAATATCTAATTAATGAAAAGCACACTGTTTTTCTCACTTCAGACAGGCAACAAACATTTACTAGGACAGGTGAAAGATTTTAGAAATAGAATCCAACTAGAAAGTCCCAAGTTCCACCTCTCAACTAACATCTCATCTTGATTTCTCTTAAGAGGGTTAAGTCCTGGGGCATAATAAATGCACCACTGTAATACAAAATTAAGACAAATCTAATAACAAGTATAGTACCACCCTACTAGTGCTCAGGATGCTAAAACAAAAGTGTTTCTGGAGATGATATGACTGTCAAGTTCAGGATATCGCACATTTTAGAGCTCTCCTGGCCAATGGTAAAACCTACCGTTTTTGAAACCCCATTTAACTTACCTGTGGCACAACATCCTGCAGAAAAGTCACAACACTTTCCATGTAGGACTGCTCCCTGAAAAAGGGTGAAATGGAAAAGTTTTGTCGTGACAGCTTAAGATGAATATGGAAAACCTCTTTTCTATAAGCCCTAATAGAGTCACTCATTAAAAAAAGAAAAGAAAAAGACCTGGTAGTCCTGCTATACAGCTTTCTTGTTTCATAGGTCTTTCTATTAAATGCAAATAAGCTTTTAACATTTTTAAACATTATCTCTTCTGAAAAGTCACGCTCTTAACTTGTATTTGAAGGAATGATGACAGAAGACTTGGCTAAGGCAGGACCTTACTCTTGAGTCAGAGCAGACGAATGCCCTAGTTAGAGTAAGAAAAACTATTGCTGATGACTCAGTATTTAGTGACCTTCTCTTTAAATTGGTTAGGAACCTAGTTCCTTACCTGTATATAACGAAGCCAATCTGTATTCATTACTAATGTCTGCTGAACATGCAGGGATGGGAGGAGTCATTAAGAAGTCCTCACAAGACAAAGGAAAATATTAAAATCCATAAAAGTTAATAGGGAAAATGATACCATTAAGGAAACTAAGATATTTTAAAATGAGAAGTATATGACTATCAGTAAGTAGAAAAAAACAATTTCTTCAAAATACCAAGTCAACTTCATTTCAGGAAAAAAGGTGAAAAACTACATTTGAAGATAATGTGAGCTACCCTAAAACCTATTTTAAAAAAATATATATATATATACACACACACACCATAGATATGCACAAAACTGTTTAGAACTAAACTTTTTTTTTTTTTTTGATTAGGCTACCTCTCCAGCCTCATTTTTCTGCAACGCTCCAGACTTAACTCTCCTTTAGTAATCTGCACCTTCAGTTCCTACAACATACCAAGCTCTCCTTTTAATCAAAACCTTTCTTGATTCAAGATAGCACCAGCTTTCTTTCTGCCTAGATTCCTTTTCATACATTCCCCTCCCCTTCAGATCTCCAACTTAAGTGTTATCTCCTCAGAGAAGCCTTTTCTGATAGCCTTAAGTCATATTCCCCATTGTCATTCTCTATCACAGCACACTGTGCACTGATCACAGCCTATAATTACCTATTTACAGTTTTTCCCACTAGAATTAAGCTCTATTATAGGAAGGAATCCCTCTCTATTACCTTATATCTCTAGAACCTTATAACCCAGTAGTTAGACATCACGTAAATGTACAAGTGATTAAAAGCACATCAAATGAATCTAAAAATTTTTAAACACCGAAATTACTTATTATGTAACAAAAGGCAATATATGTTGAATGCCATATGGTGAAGCAGCATAGAACACTGCAAAAAGTACACAGACTGTAGAGACAAACTGCCTGCGTTTTATCCCGATTCCCTTACCTGGCTGTTACCAAGGACAATTTACTTAATTTCTCTCTGTTTTGGTTTCCTGGCCAGTATAATGAAGACTGAAAGAGTACCTAACCCATAGCTGATACCATGCTTTACTTTTTGCCATGGTCCATAGTTGATAAAGATAGCCTTGGGAAACGCAGGAGGGAAAAAAGGAAATATTACAGTAAGATATAGTATGCATATGCTTTTTGTTAGTCTGAGAAGGCAACCTTTATGTAACACACTACACTACCCAAGGGAAATAATCCAAAATGCTATAATTCCCTTATGAGCATTTTAAAAAGCAGAAAACAAAAGTTATCTCCCTAGCTAACTACTGAAGGTTCATAATTTTCTGCTCAAACTTCTTTAAATAGGTCAACGTCTATGTCATTTATGAAAATAAATGCCTTTTCCACATCTGCTCACTTTTGCCTTTCCCTCATCAGTACACTCTTTCCTTTGCCTAAAACGTATCCTTAATTCTAACTTCCCAAATTCTACTCAGCTTTTAAAGTACAATATAAATGTTAGCTTATTATTGCAACATTTTCAGATGTTAAAATACTAAAATATTCCCACTAAAATACTCCCTCTATATTCTCATGCTGTTTTGCTGACATTTTTCATTGATTATAGTGATTTCAAATACACATACCTTAAAACCACATTAGATTAAAAGCTCTTAGAATGTGTAGATATGCTATGTGAAAGAATGCTTAAAAAGCAGAAATGCACTCTTTATGACATTGACTTTAAAACTTTCTGAGGAGACCTAGAGTAATAGACACATTTTATACCCTGATCTAATAAATGTATACATACATAGAAATATATCTATATGTGTTCACAGAAAAATACTTCCTCCTAATTATATTTTCTATTATTCTATTTCATAAAGGTCCTAATCCGCTAACTTGACTTCATGATCCACTAATTCTTAAATCTGGATTTTAAAAAAACATTGCTCTTTAGGATTTAACAGTGATTTTCATATACTCTATAAATGTACTGAATACATCAACATTGTTCTCAAATAATTCCTTTTATTTGGTCTTGTCAATGATATTAATTATCTTATAATGCCCAAATTAAAAATAATTTACAAAAGTAAGTATTGTTCAGAAAGGTAAACTAAATGATAGTCACTATAATGAGTAACCTCTGCTTTAGTTATTAGGCTTATCTGAAATTTGCTTACGTGACAGCCTGGGGGCGAACCACAACTCCACCAGTACAACGACTGGGTCTTCTCGGGGAATCTGTAGCCATAACTTCATTCACAAAACCTGTTTCCAGAAAAGACAGGGAAAATGGACCATTATTGTTAGGGATAGGAAGAAAAGTTTATGGTTGCTCACTTGAGATCCCTTGTTAAAATACCTAAAATGATTGAAACTTTCCCAACAATTTCTTATACCAGAAAAGGGAGCGGGAGAGAGAGCAAGTAGATTAAAAAAATTCAAATTACCATGAGATTTTTTTTTTATTTGGACCTAGCCCCAGAACCACAAAACTAGTTAAGACTCTTGTAGAACCCTTTGATCTACTGTTAAATTAGAAAGGTCTGAGAACCAGATTCTGGGATGAGAAGCCTAGCATATGATCACTTTATAAAAAATGCCACCTTTGTAAGCTAAAATCAAAGAATTTACTGAAATCTTATATTGAGAGAGTGAAAATACACTTGACCAAATGAACCTTCCAATTAAGACTGCACACTGTAACTGTGTATGGTGATGGATGTTAACTAAACTTATTGTGACGATCATTTCACAATAGCCACAAATATCCAGTCATTACGTTTTACACCTAAACTAGCATATTAATTCTATCTAATTTTTTAAACTGCATGGCCATAATTAACAAGATTTCTAAAATACTATTTTTAGTTTCCTGCTATTGTAACCTAATGACCAGAGTCTAAATAAGTAATAAAAATTTACATGACTTAGAAGCCCCTTATCCATTATGGTCACATCAATCAATCCTAATACTTGAATGTCTAATAAGCATTTGAATCACTGGAGAGGTTTTAAGAGCATGGAGTGTACTTAGTTAAGGTTAAGAGAGGACTGACAGCAATATTAAAGATCCTAGAAGCCTCAGAAAAGCCCACAGCCTGGAAGTAATCTTGAAAGCCCCTAAAACCATCACTTCTAAGTAGAGATCACACAATCACCTTATTTGAAAACTCCCAAGCCTGTGAATCCCACCTACTAAAACCAACACCCTTTGCCCCAACCAGCTCAGTTTCCCTTCTTCAGTGGGTACCTTCACCTCCAGCCCCTCAGCCCTCTCATTTCCTTTCCACCCTTTATTTCCCGAAACAAAGCCTCCCTAGACCTGCCCTTTAAGGGTCCTGTCGCCAGAGGACCCTCGCCAACCCCCCAGGCCCCACTCTCCCGAAAGATACTCGCACAGAGCTACCCATGTAACCTCCAACGCGGAGCTACCTCTGCCACCGACCGCCCTCTGGCCCCTTGCCGCCTCCCCTCCCCCTCCAATCTCGCCTCCCCTCCCACATCGAAATCCTGCCAGCCAAGCCCTCTCCCCTCACGCTGCTCGCTCCTTGTCCTTCCCCAGCCTCCCCAAAGCCGCAGCCCCGACAGTCCTCTCACCGGCCGCCCCGCCGGTAAACGCTGTTCTCCAGATCTAGGCTCACTGTTTGGAGTCTCCCCTCGTGACTGACAGCTACC